>NW_014542353.1:25772-29423 GCF_000741045.1 Vigna radiata var. radiata | reverse complement strand
GCTTCCTCACACAAAATTCATTCATACACCATGCCTAGCATCATGACCACAATCATAAATTCATCACCCATCTATTTCCTGGATATCAACATGCATTGCAACTCAATTCTCATCCATCTCAAATAATCATCAAATAGATTCATCATGCATCTCAGTCAGTCAACATTTTCAGAACAAGTGTTAAAGCCAAGAGTACACACCAAAATAAAAATTCAACCTATTCTATGAATTTAAGAAGAAGCAAAGTAAAATAAATAAAAGCAACAGAAAGAAAAACTAAGTCCTGTCTATAGACATCCCTCAGTAGATGTCTGCTATCAGCCCATGCTGTCATTAGAGTCCTCCTGACTCTCATCATCTGCGTCCTCAAAGTTCTCCTCCTTAGTGTTAGGAGCTCCAGCTGCTCCAAACCCACTACTTTGCGCCTGCTGCTCAGGCCATGCCACAGCTGTATGAAACTCGTCCATAGTCCACCTGTGCGCTGGTGGCTGGTCATATAATCCAATGATCATCTCAGCCGTCGTCACCTGCCCTCTGTGAAGGGCTTCCATCCGGGCCTCCATCATGGACATATACATGTCCCTCATCTGGAAGGGCTCCGCATGCTGAACTGGTACCTCATCGGGCACCTGCTCCTGCTGGGCAGCGGCTCTCCTACGCCGCCTCCGGGGTGCTGCCCCCATTGCACCTGCTGCTCCAGCTACAACACAAAACTGGTGGAAGTATGCCACATCAATGGCATTCTTGAGTCTCTCAAATGGGGGAACTGCAATGTTCACCCCAGCCTGCTGGCACAAAAAGGTGATCAAAGATGGATGCCCCGATGGCATCCTACTACTAATGGTCATAACACAGCTCCTAATCTCGTCGGCAATGATTTGGCCGACATTTACCTCCATCTGTCTCATTAAGCAGAAAATGAGACGAACCCTGTGAATCGTGATGTATGAGATGTGGGAGCACGGTTGGATGTTGGAATGTGTGAACGCCATCCAGTATTTGGCTAATGGTATCATATGCAACCGTCGAATGTTCACCGGCGCACCGCTAGCGTTAGTTTGAAAGTGTCTACCAAGAAGACACACAACCTCCTCAATGTCAGTTGTATCATCAAGCACACCAGAATGTGTCGCATACTGGCATCGCTCCCTAGCCACTATGTTCCCAAGAAGCTGTTAATGGTATCGGGGTCATAACTGATAGTCTGCCGCCTCACAAAGCTCATATATCGCCCATCAGCCACTCCTCCTCTAGGCACCATGTTGGTGTAGAATTCCTTCACCAACTCCACACTGGTAGGTGCCGGGTAAGTCGTCAATTTCTCCCAATCTCTCCTCAAAATCTCCTCCTCAAATTCAGGAAACAAGTCAGGTAAAAAGGAGGTTTTCCTCTCCATAAATAACCTCCTTTCTTGGACAGTAGCAAAGTGTTCCTCATGTTGCTTGGAGAGGAACTTCTGAGAGTCAAATCCTCTCGAGCTTTCTGGCATCTTCCTTTTACCTCCAGTATTTCTTGTTCAACGCGATGCTGAAGCCATTTCTGCAACAAATACAATATGCCAAAAGCCACCGAAATCTATTGTCAGGAGTTAATGCATCGACCAATTATCAGACCCAACAAAATTTTCAACAAAGAGTACATAGATTTCCCTTATTCAAAATGCAAACAAACCACAAGAACAAGCAGACCGCCCGACGGTACAGAGGCTTACCGCCCAGCGGTATGCAACCAGCTCGAATACCGCCCGGCGGCAGAAGCATACCGCCTGACAGTGAGAGGGTTTTCGAAAATTTCTCGCCAAACCAACCCTAATCTCCACTCAACTACTAATTCCAAACATGCAATTCAATTCCAAGTAGTTTAATCGGTCCAAAACATTTCCCAATTCAACACTTCATGCAAAGAATCTCAAAACCCTAAGTTACCTAATTTCTAAACATGCTCATCAAGAGTTTCAAAATCAAGAACTTAACAAATGAAATTTCACAACTTACTTGAGTGGAGATATGAATGCTTGCAACAAATCCTTCAATAGATGATGAAAAACTATAGATACACACTCCCACCAAGAAAAACCCCAAATATGAGCAAGAACTAAAACCCTTTTGTGAATGGGTGTTGAGAAAGTGTATGGAAATCTCTCTAAAACCCTCTAGGAAGTGTAAATCTGGAGCAAAGAAGCAAGGAGACCGCCTGGAGAAACTCAAAGTGGCAAGAAAAAGTGAGGAAGTCTTGAAAATACCCAGCTTTTAAAGAGCTCGGGTTCTATTGTCCTCCGCCACCGCCCGGCGGCAAAGTGGTACCGCCCAGCAGTGGCTTAAAATTTTCCTTACCACTTTTCTTGCTTGCCTCTTTGTGATTTCTCATGGTAACTCCTGATCTTTGCCCTAAATTTTCCAATCACAAGATTTTCCTCTCTCAAATGCATGTGCAATGTAATAGACAGAATTTGAAAAACAGAAAACAAACACAGAAATTCGAATAATGAACTAGCAATTGAGAAAGTCTCCCCAAACACCCATCAGTAGGTGTCAAACTTCTTTGTGCTTAGTATTTCCTTCTTCTTCTTCTTCTTTATGCTAAACCTCTTTAAGAAATTGATCATGCCAAGCACTTGTTTCCATACATCAATTATAGGAGCCTTGATCTCAAATTTTTCGAAGATCTCCTTGAAATACTTAACCCTATTTTCCTTCCTAGGGTTTTTCTTTTTATGAGGAAAGGGTTCTTTACATGACTTTTTTTTTCTTTCCTCTCTTCCTCTTTCTCTTAATTTTCTCTTTCCATGACTTTCTCTTTTTCTTTTTCCTTCCTTTCTTTATTTTCAATTTTTTCCTTTTTTTTTCTTTTTTTCTTCTCACTCTCATTCAATTTTTTTATTTCTATCTCCTCAATATTTTTCTCAACAACAACTTCTTCTGTTTTTGTTTCCTCTTCCAACATCTCTATCTCTTCTTCTTCTTTCTTTTCCTCATTGAGAACCTTATTATGTGCAAAGATAGTGGCTTGACATTCTTCTTTAGGGTTGACTTCAGTATCAACCTTAATAATGCCCAAAGCCTTCAGGGCATGAGAGTGTTGTTCCTGCAATCGACGTTCTTGAGCTTCCCCTAATGTTTCTTTGCGTACAGGAGATTGTTTTTGTTGTAAACGTTGTTGGGCTTCCCCCAACATTTCTTTTGGTCCAGAGAATACGTGCTGCCGCAAGAATTGTTGGACTTCCCCCAACGTTTCTTCTGGTACATAGAATAGTTCCTGCCGTAAACGTTCTTTAGCTTCCCCTAACATTTCTTTTCGTGAAGAGGACTGATGCCCTAAGTGGTTTCAATATATATTTGAATAAGGATCCCACCAGTGGATGAAATCATGTTGATAGAATTGAGTGTCCATATAATCAAATTCTTGTTTGTACTGCATTATGCAAACATTAAGTACAAAACCCTAGAAAACATTTATTAGAACAAAAATGAAAATAAACATAAAATCAAGCCAACTTCAATTAATTCACACTACTAGAAAAATAAACCTCGAGTCCCCGACAACGGTGCCAAAAACTTGTTGACAAATTGGCAAGTGTACCAAATCGTACAAGTAATATAAATGGTAAGACCAAGTATCGTTTTCCCAAGAGACTCGTATGGCTTTCTCGTT
>NW_014542353.1:20734-25409 GCF_000741045.1 Vigna radiata var. radiata | reverse complement strand
TCGTCCTACCCCTATCCCTAGGTGGTATTGCAAAATCAAGAGATTACTCACCAGTTCATGTCATTACTGTACGTCCCCATATCAATAAAGACAAACATCAATATACCGAATGACTTAAACGATAAAGGCCTTAAGCACAGATGATTACCCAACAATAATCAATCAAAACATATGGAGACCATATAAATAATCAAGAGATTCAATAAGTGAGAGTATTAAAAGATTACATTTTTTCCCCCAACAACAATAGGGTTTAGTTCACCATGGACATGGTGAAACTAGATGAAAAATGGAAGAAGAATGGAAAAACAAACCCTAGAAAAGATGAAAAGGAGCCTAAGCATCCAAGAGATCCTCTCCAGAGAGCAAAATTAGGTCTGGCCTTCTTCCCCTGTCAAAAGAATGATTCTGAATTCGCAATAGGGGTATATATAGGTGAGGAACGCATCAGAAACGGGCCCAAGTCCACCGAGCCACCGCCGGGCGGTTTAAGTGTGCCGCCCGGCGGTTTGCCATAAATCGCCCTACTGCCCGGCGACAATCGCCACTGTCGGGCGGTTTCCCTCAGGTACGTCGACTCTTTAAATCTTCATTTTTCTGCTCTTTTCTTGAGTCAACGACCTGTATCTTCAACTCCATTCTCTACTTTTCTGAAATTAGCTACAAAACAATGCAAAACAATCATAAAATCGCTGAAAATAACTTTTTACTCTCTCCAGACTCATTTATTGAGTTTTGCTTGATTCTAAGCTCATTCCAAGTAGTAAAGGGTGTAATTTGGTCCAAATTGACATATGAAAATAACTGTTTTTCAACCTTCATTAGAAACCACAACAAGTGAATCTGATGATGAAGACGACACAACAAAAGATGAGTCTATGGAGACATCTGACTCAGATTAGGAAGAAGAGTTCATTTTAGTTTATTTTTCTTAAATTAATGTAATATTTTAATGTATACTTTTCGTGGAGACATTTTAGTTTGAACCCTGTTTAAATTTTAGTATATACTTTTCGTGGTTATATTTTCATATTTTTCCTATATTTGGTGTTATTATGCTTTTCATATGTTTTTGTTTGGTTTAATAAACTCTCGGTTGACATTGTGCATTAAATTTAATGTGATCCACGTGGAATAATAATATTGTTGATAGCTAGTGTTTTATTTTTGGTAGCGAGGAAATGTCTCGTTCATCTTCGTCTTGCAAGTGTTTGGGTTTGGACTTCCAACACAGTAGTGACAGTGTTAGAAGGTTGGGTGTAAAACACACTTGCTTCTGTGGTCACATTGTAGTTTTATGCATTACGAGTACCCCTAAAAACAAGGGCAAAAAATTATGGGGTTGCCCTAACTTCAAGGTTAGTTTAATATAAGCATAAATGTCTGTTTATTTTTTTGGGTTTTGACGAGGGAGTGTGGCTATTTTCGTTCAACAGGGTGGGGGCGAAGATTTCATTGGCTGCAACTTCTTTCATCGGTGCAGTGAATAAGCAATAAAAGAAGGAAATGTGATGTATGGAGAAGAAAAGAGTATAAGTGGAAGAAATGAACAAGCATGTGGAAGTTTGATGATGATAGAACAAAGTGTGATGAAGATGGAAGAAGTTGATGATGAAAAGATGAAAATAGCTTGTTTAGAGAAAAGTTTTGTTAAGTTGGAAAAGTGATTGAAGGTGTTACTGGGGATGGTATTTGTTATATGTGTTTTTAATGTAATTGTAATATGTATGTTGATGAAACTTGGTTGATTTCTCCTTACAAGTTGCTGTATTGTAATTTAGTAATGTTAAAGTGTGTTTTATTTATAAAGCTGAGTGATTAGTATTTAAAACTGTGTCATTTGATTTCTTTACTTGAAATGAAAGTTTTTTTGAAATCCTTGAATCTTTTTACATCAAACTCTACAAATAAATAACGTTTTAAAAGGGGTAAACACCAAAGAAAATAATGTTAACTTTTTATTTTGGTTTTCACCCTAAGAAATGAGATAGCTTTGAAATCTAACGGTAAAAAAGAACTCCAAAACAATTTAAAAAGAGAATCATACATTGCAAAATGATGAAGTTAAATAACTTTTTTTATAAATTGATTTTAGTTCTCAAAATTGTTTCAGCATTAAACATATTGTGAACCATATTTCTTTTTCCTCGGCACTTTTCTTTCAGTAAGATAACTGATCCATTTTTGTACTATTAAAAGCATTTTGTTGACTTCAATTTCAAAGGCCACTTTGCAATTCAAGTAAGCAAATTGCAATTTAAAGTACAAACATGTTTCAAAATCTAGAGAAAGAAAAGGACCTAAGAGATAAAAAAAACATGAATCCTAATATGTTCAATACGTAAAAAGGACGAATGGAATAATAAGAAAAGCACATGTATATTTATAGATGAAAGGATGTCGTCAAATTTCCACAGAATCGTCGTGCAATATCATTTCATCATGAAAAAAGCAGTACATCGAGTAATTATACTATTAATTTTCACAGTTCACCATCTAGTATGAATGTTTAATATTACCAAAGTTCGACGTTCAAACATCATTCAGAGTCAACAAAGTAAAAAATCTCTTTGGATACTGATATGACCTCCTTGTAGACGAAAAATATGTCGAAGATCTATGAGCCTAGACGTTAAAGTGAGAGTTTAAAAGAAAAAAAGTAAAATATAAAAAAATTGGAGCGACCATCGGTAACTTGATGAAGTTGACACATCGAAGTCCAATATAATTCGATGTAATATTGGTGCTTTGGAAAAGGCACACAATTAAATTTCACAGTCCACATCTAGTATGAACGTCAAATATTCTCCAAATTCGACATTCAAACATCATTAAGAGAAATAGTAAAAAATCTCTTTGGATACTGATATGACCTTCTTGCTACTGATATGACCTCTGCTGACGAAAAATACGTCGAAGAACTAGGAGTTTTGACGTTAAAGTTCAGGTTGAAAAGAAAAAAAATAAAAATAAAAAAATTTAGAGCTACCTTTGGCTTCTTGATGAAGAAGAAAATGTCAAAGACACGTAGAATTCGATGTAATATTGGTGCTCTACTGAAAGCACACAATTAATGGTGCCAACCACTTATATGCCCATGACGTCAACACTGCCAAATGTTGTGACGTTCTATTGCAAATATATCATCAAACCATCATTTAATATTGGATTAAAAGAAAAGTGAAATAAAAGGGAGTAACCGAAGAAATAGGTTAACAGATTTGGATTTCATCTCAAGTTGTACCATTCGAAAACCTTCTGTCAATACCAAATTTCGTCCGGATCGATTTTTAGCTTTATTGCATTTTGTCTTCACGTGCTTTATTATCCATTTACTTACTTTCATTTTCGTTTTTTATTTTTACTTTTACTTTTATTACCTTCTTTTTTTTATTTTATTTTTTGCTATCTTTTTATATTTATTTGATTTGATTTTACTTCACTTTCCCTTTTATAATTTTTAATTTTATTTTGTTTTATTTAATGTAAAAAAAATGTAAAAAAAAAGATAGAAAATTTGTTTTGTCGTATATGAAAAAAAAAGTAAAAAAAGTAAAAAGTAACAAAAAGGAAGGGACAAAGAGAAAACGGTTTTGGCTGCTGGGAAACAATATTTGGTTTATGGCAGAAGCGGATTGGCAATGGGGCGTGGCAATTTGGCACAGAGCAATTCAGTTTTGGGCAGCAGAGGAAGTTTGGAGGATCAGGGTATCAAAGACAAAAAGAAACACGAAATGGTAATGACCACATACACCATCTCCCCTCACGCGACTCTCTTCTCCATTTTTTTACTCACTCAACAGAATCACCAAAAAAAAAACATTGTTCTCTCCCACCCAATTTCAACTGAATCTGCTAGCTTCCACCTATTAATTCATCCTCACCATCACTAGGTTCACCCAACAGACTCACCAGATACACTCTTTTTTTTCTCCATCACTCCACTCCACTACATCTATCATCTCTAACACCAATCATCCCCAGTAACAAGTCAGAGCCACAACCTCCTCCATCACAGAAATACAAAATCAATGCAAAACAAAAGAATCCCATTCAAGCTTCATCTGGCAATAACACACAATTGAAAACAACAACAAAAGGGCCAATAAGATCTCTATTTCCTCCGGAGAGGAATCCAATATCAGGAAGCTACATTTAGTTGAAGTCGAGAAGAGGAATATCTGAGCAGAACCTAGCGTCGTGGCTCGCGTTGCATCCGATGGTGAGTTTGGGCTGTTACGCGGAGAAGAGGGAGAGATGAAAGAGTCCTTGCGGTGGCTGGCCATGTGAGCAGCAGCTACGACATCCGATCTCGTTCTCGGCAGGGATGGCGACGCGGGGGTGGAAGGGAAAGCTCGACGCAGAGCGTCGACCCTAGCCTGGTGTCGGCGGCACCCTTACGGAGCCTTGGTGGTGACCAGCGTCGTCGCCGGCGGTTCTGATGGTGAACGCCATTGTGTTAGAATCGCTGCAACGGAATAATTAGCGTGGAACAAACCAAGAGGGGGGGTGAATTGGTTATTTCTTTTTCGCGTGCCTTTAATAATTTTTCTCTTTAATTTTTCTTACCAAGCTGATAATAAAATATAAACCAAGAGTAAGGGAAAAAGAAAAATGCACAGGTGATTTTATCCTGGTTCAGATCACAAAGATCCTACGTCCAGTCGCTTATCTC
>NW_014542353.1:0-20529 GCF_000741045.1 Vigna radiata var. radiata | reverse complement strand
GAACTTACAAACACCTCCTTTGAATAATCACAAAGGATGACCACCTCCTCCGAATGCTTCACGAAGGATGATTCTCTTCCAATCACTTCCTCAGACACACCAAGGATGAGCAAGCTATTCCTCCGTCACCGCAGTAGCACTTCAGGGCTTTGCAGACAAGAGTTTCCTTAGCTTTAGTAATCTCACAGAGTTCTCACAAGAGTTCAGAGGTTCTTAGCACAAGGGAAGAGTTGCTGTTGATGGATAAAGAGAGCCTATAAATAGACTCAAGCAAAAACTCTTCCATTCTACGAAACTGGCCATTTAACGCATTTAATCGATTAATATTAGTGTTAATCGATTAAAATAAGTACAACGTCTAGTTTTTCAAATCAGAAACCTCCAACGGCTAGTATTAATCGATTATTCTCAGGATTAATCGATTAATTAATCGATTAAAACTTGCTTTAATCGATTATTTCAAAGCTAATTGGTTTTGGCTTCTGCAACGATTTTAATCGATTATATCAAGGATTAATCGATTAAAACGGGGAAGATTTGATTCTAAACAACAAATACAAAATATAAAGGTACAAGAATCAAAATCTAAGTCCTAAACAATTAAACTACAATTATTACAAAAGCTTTTCATAACAAAAATAAGTCTTCAAAGGATCTTCATGAATCTTGATAAATCTTGACTTGATTTGGGCATCATCAAAACTTCATCTTCATCATTTTGCTAACACATTGCGACCTAGGGTGAGAGAGATTGCTCTCGCGTGAAGAGAAGAAAGAGAGGAGTGACTGACAGAGGTTGCGGCGGTGATCGGTGCCATTAGGCGACGCCTTGGACGGTGGCTTGTGGAGACTGGTGTGCTGGTGGCCGATCGAGTGGGGGCAGGGTGGCCGTGAGCAGCAGAGCTATCTCTGGGTTCTTCTTATCAGAGGAAAAGAGACCCAAGGTCTCTGGAGCATTGGGTGTGTAAATGATGAAATGGAGTCAAAATTGGGAAACCCTTTTTTTTCTGAACGAAGGGCCTTGGGCCTTGGGCCTGGTCTGCCTCCTTGCTTCCTGGCGATGCGCCACGCTATTCACACCCCCACCGTGTTTCTGCAAACAAAAAAATGGGTCTTGGGCCTGACCAACAACTACCAAATGCACCCCCAATTTTCATCCGCGCACCCCAACCTTTGCCTATTCGCACCCCCTTTCCATTTGGGCTGTAGCCCATTCTGCTGCTGCAAACAAAAACGAAGCTCTGGACTTGGGCTGAGCAAGTTTCTCTGTTGCACCCCTGGTTTTGTCTTCTGCACTCCCTTTTTATTGGGCTTATTGGGTTGCTCTTGCTTTTATTTTTATGTTTTTGTTTCTTTATTAGTTTTTACTGTACGTAGCCCCTTGTATGATAATCCCACCCTCATTTCTTGTGTTTTATTCGTTGGGTTTATTTATTTAAATTAAAAAAAATAATAAATAAAAAAAATTATTTTAAAAGGTTTAAGCACACGTGCGACCACTCGTGTCAGCCTTGTGTTGAAAACCTTTTTCTCCTTCTTTTAAAAATAAAAATTATTATTTTAAAAAAAGGGTTTAAGCACACGTGCCACCATTCGCGTCAGCCTTGTGTTAAAAACCTTTTTCTCCTTCTTTTAAAAAACAAAAAAAGTTATTTTAAGAGGTTTAAGCATACGTACGACCATTCGCGTCAGCCTTGTGTTGAAAACTTTTTTTTTCTTCTTTCAAAAAATATATAAAATCTTCAAAAACTAAAAAACATCTTCACAAACAAAAAAATCAAATCTTTTTGCAAACAAATTTTCCAGACGATTTAAAGAACTACGTAACCCTGATTTCTCAGTCCAACTGAGAATACATACGAGCAAGGTCAATATTTGTCGGGCACAAAAAACACAAAAAAGTATTTTGTTTTCTTTAGAGTTTTCTTTTTTAGGGGAAATTAAACATTTTGCAAACCACATTTTTAGTCGCGTATTTAATTAAAGGTACTGCCTTAGGGCAGGCGTTGTGGGGGTGCTAACACCTTCCCCACACGTAACCGACTTCCGAAACCAGAATTTGGTTTTGTAGACCTTGCCTTATCATTTTACGGTTTTTCCGTAGTTTTCCAGAATAAACTATGGTGGCGACTCCAAAACATTTTTCAAAACGTTTTCTTTTTGGATCATCGTTGTCCCGTCGCGATTTCCGGTTGCGACACCTTCCCTAACCAAATTCATGTTAACTTATTTCCTTTGTTTTGCCGTCATTCCTTCACTAAACAAAGATATTTCTTTGTTAACGATGAAGGCATGGTGGAAAACTAGAGGAAAATGTTAACACTTATGAATTTCAAGTAGACCCTTTGAAAACCTATCCTACATAACTTCCGTAACCAAATTCATGTTAAATTTTTCCTTTTCTTTTGCATTAATGCATTAACTAAACGAAGACATTTGTTTGTCAATGATGAAGGCATAGTGGAAAAGAAGAGGAAAACGTTAACACTTATGAATTTCAAATACACCCTCTAAAACCCTACCCTACATAACTTAGGTAATCAAATTCATCTTAACTTTTTTCAACTGTTTTAGTTCTTTTCCTTCACTAAACGAAGAAATTTCTTTGTTAACCATGAAGGCAAAGGGCTAAAATAGAGGAAAATGTTAACACTTATGAATTTTAAGTAGACCCTTTGAAAACCTATCCTACATAACTTCCGCAACCAAATTCCTGTTAACTTTTTCCTTTGGTTTTCCATCAATTCCTCCTTTAAACGAAGTCATTTCTTTGTTATCCATGAAGGCATGGCGGAAACCAGAGGAGAATGTTAACATTTGTGAATTTCAAAAACATTCTCCATTATTTTGCTTGTTTTAATTTTTTTTTTACTTCCTGTTTTTTCTTATAATGTATTTCATCATCTTCGGTCTTCATTTTAGATGTTGTTATTTGTAAATTGGATTTCATTTTGAAATCCTCCAAGGTACAGGACATCGGTTATCTAAAAAAAATGACGATCATCTCTAGGCCCTTGCATCAAATTTACTTAATATTCGACGTCAACTGTATATAACTGATTTGGGTGGCTTAATTTTGCAACATGATTGAGGGTATGTTGTATTGTGTGTGGATTATAGTTTGAAAGTATGTATGAAACAAAGTGGTGATTAGTGTTAAAACCATCAAATGCAGCCCAAACAATACATTATTTTTGCATCCAACTTGCATACACATACTAAAACAGATTTCAACAAAAAATAATCAGCTCCCCTTACATTGGTGGTTACGTAGAACAGTTCACAGGAGATGCCCTAACATTTCTAATGGTAGAAAAAAATTCCAAGCCATTTAAAAATGTACCATACATTGTTAAAGGATGAAGTTGAACAACTTTTTTATATCATTATTTTAGTTCTCAAAATTGTTTCAGCATTAAACATATTGTGAAAAATATTTCTTTTTCCTAAGCACTTTCCTTTCAGTAAGATAAAATAATCCTTTCTGTACTATAAAAATCATTTTTTTTCGGTTGAATGTCAAAGGGCACCATCATATGAACTGAGACATGAATGAGGCACTTTGACATTAAACCGGGCAAATTTCAATTTAAAGAACAGACATGTTTCGAAATCGAAGGAAAGGGAAAGGGCTTAAATATAAAAAACATGAATCCTAATATGTTCAATATGGAAACATGAGCAAGTCATTACGTGATATTCAAGCCATATTTATAGACGAACGTAGAGAATGTCAAATTCGACATTCAAACATCATTCAGTGAAAAAGTTAAGGCTTAAACCCTCCCATGGTCCTAATATTTGTGTGAAAATCTTAGTTCGGTCCTCAAGTTTTGAACTGTCTCAATTGGGTCATATTTTTTGTAAAAATGCACACATTTTACCCCAACCGTTAACTAATCTCAAACGGCGTTAAATTTAGCTGTCGTGGTATGCTGACGTGTTGGCTTAATCCCTTCTTGGTCCTCGTATTTGTGTGAAAATCTCAGTTCGGTCCTCAAGTTTTGAACTGTCTCAATTGGGTCATAATTTTTGTAAAAATGCACACATTTTACCCCAATTGTTAACTGATCTCAAACAGTGTTAAGTTTAGCTGACGTGGTAGCCAAAGGACATGCTGGCGTGTATTATTTAATTATATGAATTATTTTTTAAAATAAGCAGTGTTTCACGTGGCACAATGCCTATTATTTAGTTTATTTGAATTAGGGATTTTATTCATCTCTCTGAGAATCAGGGATTTTACACATATTATCTCGTCGGCTAAAAAAATAAAGTCACCGGAAAACTCGTGTAACTAGTGCAATCAGTCTCACAACCTTTTCTGTAAATGAACCAACTTGGTAACTTATAGGTTCATAACCAACTTTTAAGCTATTTATTCCAGTGATAGCAGAAGATAATTGTTGCACAGTGAGATCAATTAGCGATTGGGGTAAAATGTGTGCATTTTTACAAAAATTATGACCCAATTGAGACAGTTCAGAACTTGAGGACCGAACTTAGATTTTCACACAAATACGAGGACCAAGAAGGGATTAAGCCAACACGTCAGCATACCACGTCAGCTAAACTTAACGCCGTTTGAGATCAGTTAACGGTTAGTGTAAAATGTGTGCATTTTTACAAAAATAATGACCCAATTGAGACAGTTCAAAACTTGAGGACCGAATTGAGATTTTCACACAAATATTAGGACCAAGGGAGGTTTTAAGCCAAAAGTTAATAATAAATCTCGTTTGTTTCATATAAGAACAAATTGACCCATAACGTCGAATGCCAAGGGCATGAGACGTTCTATTGGATTATTAAAATGTAAAATTAAAAAAACAATAAAAAATTGACGACCTTTAGCTTCTGGTTGAAGAAGACATCAACTGTAATTATAGATTACGTACATTGTGTAATAATGCTTAGTGGCTATATTTATAGATGAACCGATGACGTACATCGTGTAATAATGCTCAGTAACTGACTAACACCATCTCGTATGGACGTCGAAGCCCTGTCGAGTTTGACGTTCATAAATCAATCATAGAAAAAATAATATATTTTGTTTGATTCATATAATGACAAATTGAGTATCCGCCCCAAGCAATTCTGTACTTTTCAATTATTGAGGTGAGATTTGGAGGGGTGGAAGTTAAGAAGTTTGATGTGCCCCTCTGTATTTATATAATTCCACTTTAAATTTTGCTAAGTTAATATAATCGATTCTAAATAATAAAGAACCGATTCAAAGCATTATAAATTAATGCAAATGAGCTTTTAATGATTATTTATGGTGACAATGTGGCTGGTTATTGATCACACGTTTGTTAAAATATTAAAAAGCATAGAAATAATGCATGAGAGAGTACAAATTTGTTTTTCTAATAATGTTAATCATAGTATTTTATTTATATCAATAACTTATTATAACTGTTAAATTTTTTAAAGTAATTTATTTGAATGTGACCAAATTTTTGTTTTAAGAGTTCGTTTCAATTTTTATCTTCATTGTGGACTTTTTATATTTGACTTTTTATAACGACTTATGTAGTTGCTGGTGATTGGTTCATTTCAAATATACAGATAAATAAAATAGTGATACATTGTATATTGTCAAAAAGTTGTTAACATATCATGGTCCTTAACAAAATTTTGGTTGTACAATCATAACCTGGCCTGACCGTCTCGACTATTTGCTTGGATTGGAGGTTGATAGATGCCACAATCTAGCAGGTTGATAAGTAACGAAAGAATAGAAAAAAAGATGTTAATCTTTATAAGAATCAGAGTTCTAAACCAATAACCAAAATGTAAATGCATATGATAACTTCCAAAGTGGCTACACATGTATTTGGTGCCCTACATACAGATATAAATGTTTAAGGCACCTAAGAAACCCTAAAAGAAAGTCCAATGACATTCGGTCGACCTTCAACTTATACTCATGTTATTCTCTCTCGACCTTTAGTTTGAATCACCCATCCCAACATTCATTTGTAGGGTCAACCAGTCTCGACCGTTAATCAAACTTAACCTGCCTTAATCTTTGACCCAACTCATTTTGTCTTAATTTTTGGCCGAGATAGGTCTGTCTTGACCTTTAACTCAGGACGAGTCTTGTACATCGATAAAACCTGACCATTCTCAATACACATTGTCTTTTCTCGATCTTTGGTTTTTGGTTTGATGCATCTCAGTTGTTAACTTGTCTCAATCTTTTCTACTAACTCTCAATTTTTGTAAACAATAATCTATCTTCACCTTCAGTTTATCACTCAACTTAATCATTATTGAAATTTAAAGTATTATTTTTAAAAATCAATTAATGTCTTTTAATATAATAATACCTATCTTTTAGTTCGGATTTAAAAAAACATTCATTTCACATGACTTTTAATCATATAATAATATTTATTATGATTTTAATTATTGTGATATATAACTAAAACTAAATTCTCATAAATTATTATTATTATTATTATTATTAATATGAAATTAAAATAACATTTTAAAGAAACACAAACCCATCCGGATCGATAAGTAATGAAGACACCCGAGGAACGTTTTTATACTGGAGACGATTATGATATTGATAAAAAACTGATCACCGGTGTAAAAGTGCAAATTTCAGTACACTGCTAACTTGAATCGATTAAGGAAGACATAAAAATAAAAGATTTCATGTCTGATTTTAAACCAAAAAAGAGCGCCACATTTTGATATTGGTGGAAGAAAAAAAAAACGTCAAAGCCTTACCGAATACGATGTTCTATTAAGCACACGATTAATGCTCCCAACATACTTCAATTCCCTTCACGTCCCAGCCCCGCAGCCTCCGACGTTTTATGGCAGGGGTGAAAAAGAAAAGAGATCGAATAGTACGGTACTTTCTAATATTGGCGGCTAATTAAGAGAAAACATCAAATTCCCATCAATACGACGTTTTATTTAATTTAAAAGAAAAAAGTAAAAAGAGAGGAATGGGAAAAACTTTAAGTGTCCCATACTAAGTCTAAGCCCTTTCAACTTCGACGTAAACTTTGCAATTTATAAGAAAAAAAAAATTGAAAACGTCTAATTGTTTTGGTATGCGACGTGGTTTTTAAATATAACAACAAGTGTGTCTTGTATTCGACGTGGAATATGAATGTAAAAACATAACACGGTCTCACTGTTCGTTCGCGCTACCATTTCTGCTTGAACTTTCTTCTTCGCGCTACCATTTCTGCTTGAACTTTCTTCTTCGTGCTACCATATTTTATTCTTTTTTGTCTTTGTAATGTCATTTGGTTCCCATTTCTAAGGTTTACCAAATGTTTTTCGTTTTTCTTTAGGTCGTGTTTCGTACATGGTTAGCGGACTTCATCATTTTCTCTAGTGACACCATTTCAAGTATTTTTTTTATCTTTAATATCTCATACGTATGATGTATGTGCTCGTGTTTGTGTTGTGTTTTTCGATTCTGGACGTATGGTATATGTATAATAGTCTATTTTTTCCTTCAACGTATGATATTTGTGTTCATTCGTTGTCAGCGAACTTCGTCATCTTTTCCAGTGTCACCATTTCGTTGTCTATTTTAACTATAATATACTAACTTTGTAAACAGGTATGACGAGCTCTAGATCAGGTCAGCCGGGAGGAGGTGGTAGATCTGTGACTTGGATGCCTGGTGTCACATCTCGTCGGGGTTAATGATAATCCATTGCCAGTGGAGTTTGATCCTAAAACATTTGTGGCTATAGGGGAACATGTATCAGAGTTTAAGAGTTACTTGGGCATGCTGGCAAGATTTCATGTCGCTATTCTCGCTACCCGTTGGGGTGATGTGTCAGAGGTTGACAAAAATCTACTATGGCAGGATATTTTTGTATGTTTAAGCTATTTTACTTCCATCATTGACTTATTTTCGTTGAACATGCCTTAACATTAATTTTCATCTTAAAAAGGAAAATTGGGTTATTCCTGATGAAGAAAGGATAAGGAAGAAGATTTTATCCCAAATTGCAACCCGGTGGAGGGACTTCAAGATGACAATGACACGTAAATTCGTCTTTGGCTCTAAACAAAACGAAACTACCTATACAAAGTATAAAATATCTGATGAGGCGTGGGTGCAGTTTAAAGAATCTAGACTTACTCTTGAATGGCAGGTATGTTTTATAATATTTTGCTCTAGTCACACAAGACACAATGTTAATTTCTGATTTGTGCTTAATAATTTTCATTTTTTCATAGGTGAAAAGGATAGCCGCCCAGGACAGGCAGAGGCTTAATGATACACCACACGTACGTTCTCGTGGTGGTTATGCGTTATTAGAGAAAAAGATGAGAAAACGTCGAGTTGATGAGTTAGGTCTTGAGTCACATGATCTAGAACCTCCACTAGCTAGACATGAATTGTGGAAGGCTGCATGGACAAAGTCCAATTGCCAGTTTACATCCGAGTCTGCTTAGGAGATATCCCATAGAATTGTAAGTGGAAACTTTTAACTAATTACCATAATTCATAAAAAAATATGTTACTTTGTTTATTTTTATATGTAGGATGAGTTGGTTCAGCAAGAGACTGAAGGCACATTTGTGCTAGAAGTTAGGAAGGACATCCTGGTAGCAGCCACAGGTTGGCTAGACCGTCTAGGTCGTGTGCGTGCTGTTGGAGGAGCTACTGGATTAAGGGACTACTTTGGCCCTAAACCAAGAAGCACACAAGCCGTGACTTCAGAATTTGTTAGTAGCATCACGGAACAGGTGCAAGTCCAAGTACGGGAGCAAATGGAAGAACGCTTAAGAATGCTCGAACAAGAACTTGCGATGATCAGACTACAACAACAACAACAATAGTCACAACAGGAGGACACCCCTACAGATGATCCTGCCACACCTCCTGCGAGCACCAAAGACTCATGCTCTAATGTAGATCGTACTAAATTCAATATTCAGTATGAGTTTTTGGTTGATGAGGATCCTCCGTGCGCAGTGGCCATCAGAGTACAACTTGCAGGAGGCTAGACCATTCATGGTGCTCCTTTATTGCCCACTGACGCGCGGGTAAGGATTGATGATGGTAGAGAACCTAAGGCTCGAGTGCCAATGCCGATAAATGAAATCAAATTCGTGGGGGAGGCCTTAGGCACATTTATAGCTTGGCCTAAGGCCTTGATCGTTCCATATTTTGGCCCACCAACAGTATTGTATTCTTATTTTTATTATCTTAAATCTTCTAGTTATAATTAAATGATTCCTAACTTTTGTAAATGTGACTTGCGTCTACCAACCAGAGAATCAAGCAATGGCTTAACCTAAGGCTTGTGTACAAGCAGAAGACGGTGATCCTTATTGACACCCTGGCAAGTGTACCAGATCGTATCAAGTAATAATAGAACAATAAGTCCAAATATCGTTTCCCAAGGGACTCTGTGGCCTAAACGTTCATGTGAATTAATTGCATCTGACTTGAAAGAATAATAATTTGAGATTGTAATGCAAAAACGAAATTAAACATGCAAATGCAAAAGCTGAATCAATTGACAGATAAAGATATGGATGAATGGAGTTGTTGGGGTTTACGGTTTCATCCTGATCCACCCTCCTATATCTACTATTCCTATTATATTCCACTTTATTATCAATATTCATGCAACTTTCTAATTTACTCTAAACCCGATCTCTCGGCTAAAAGAGCCTATTACCATAATTACTAGTTTACCATTTGTAGTCTCCTTAGCAATTACTAATGCATTAACTACTGAAGCTTAAAGCAATTGACCGTCCTATTCCTATCTCTAGGCAATATTTCATAATCAAGAAAATTCTTCTGAGTTCTAGACTTCCCCGTACGTCCCCGTATCAACAAAATCAAAGATCATGACACTGAATGAGTTAAACAATGCAAGTTGTAAAGTACAGAGAAGAAAACCCAAACTATTGATAATACAAGTATATGAATAAATTAGGAATTTCGATATAAGAGAGTTTCACAAAGATTACATCGTTCCCCAACAAAAAAGGGTTTAGTTCACCATTGACATGGTGACGCTATATGGATTTAATGGAAAGAATGAAAGAATAAACCCTAGAATTGGTGAATTAGAGCTTTCGCATCCAAAAGTCGCCTTCAAGGAGTGTAGAAGGTGTTCTGTCGTCTTTCTCTGTCAAAAGATTTCCCTAGAATAGTTTTGAGGGTCTATTTATAAGTTATGAAAAATTACAGAAGTTTGGCCTAAGCCCAACTACAACGCTCAACTCCGGATTCACGCTCAACGGTAGGTACGACTTTCCATTGGATCGCTCAACGTTGACGCCTAAGCCTCCTGCCATATTGAATTGATATCTGTTTCAGATTGATATCTCTAGTTTATAGAGCTCCAAGAAGACCGTGGTGATCATTCTTGAAAGAGATTCAAAGAGAGATTGTTTGCGCGCTGATTGCTTGATCACATTCTGCACATTGAAGGTGTTTCTGGATTGATCAAGAATATGTTTGGCATCCGTGGTGTTGATGTGTGTACCTGTTGTGACTATAGGGGATAGACTCGTGGAGTTTGGTTCACTTTGAGGATTGTTCAAAGTGGTGTTTTGCAGATTGCAGGAGAGGGGACATGTTTACACCCTGGCAAGTGTATCAGATCGTATCAAGTATTAAAAACACAGTAAGTCCAGATATCGTTTCCCAAGGGACTCTTAGGCCTACAGATTCATTTGAATTAATCGCATTTGACTTGAAAGAATAATAATTTGATTTTGTGATGCAAAAACGAAAATAAACATATATGCAAAAGTTTGATCAATTGATAGATAAAGATATGGATGAATGATGTTTCTTGGGTTTACGGTTTCATCCTAATCCACTCTCTTATACCTATTATTCCTATTAGAATCAACTTTATTATCAATGTTCATGCAACTTTCTAATTTACTCTAAACCCGATCCCTCGGCGAAAAGAGCCTATTACCATAATTACTAGTTTATTATCCTTAGTCTCCCTAGCAATTACTAATGCATTAATAATAGAAGCTTAAAGCAATTAACCGTCCTACTCCTATCTCTAGGCAGTATTTCATAATCAAGAGAATTCTTCTCAGTTCTAGACTTCCCGGTACGTCCCCGTATCGACAAAATCAAAGATCATGACACTGAATGAGTTAAATAATGCAAGCTTTAAAGTACAAAGAAGAAAACCCAAACTATTGATAATACAAGTATATGAATAAATTAGGAATTTCAATATAAGAGAGTTCCAAAAGGATTACATCGTTCCCCAACAACAACAGGTTTAGTTCACCATTGTCATGGTGAAACTAAAGATGAATTAAATGGAGAGAATGAAAAGATAAACCCTAGATTTGGTATATTGGAGCTCCCAAATCCAAAATCCTCCTCCAAGGGGTGAAAAGAGTGTTCTGTCGTCTTTCTCTTCCAAAAGATAACCCTAAGGGTCGAACAAATCTACTTATAAACTCAGAAAAATAGTAGAATTTTGGCCCAGGCGCATAAGTACAGCGTTGGGCTACCGCTCAACGGTAGGTGCGACACTCAAAATAGCGCCCAACGGTCTCCCCCAAGCGAAAAATCGTGAAAAACTGGCACTCAACGCCACCGCTCAGCGCCACCTACGGCACAAAACTGCACTCTGGTCAACTTTTAAGCATTCTGGTCAATGGTTGACTTTTCTGGTTGACTGGTTGACTTTTCTGGTTGACTTGTTGACTTTTCTCCATTTATGTTGACTTTTCTGCACCACAACTCTTTAATAATTCAACCCTTCTTTCAAATCATTCAATAAACCTACCAAATCAAGGGAAACCAAGCATAAAACCATAAAAACCAACTTTGACTCTCTTGTTCTCTAACTTAAGAAAAATGCATGATTTCAAGCTAATTCTAAGTCATAAAGGGTGTATTTTAATATCAAAATTAAGTATGAAAATAAAGCTTTTTCAATCGTTGTCACAACCCCAAACTTAGAATTTTGCTTGTCCTCAAGCAAAACAAAATGTAACTTAGTTTTCAAACAATCAATGCAATGGATTAATACTTTCAAAACTCTTTCTTCCAAGACAAGTAATTGTTATGAAACAGGTAGGCTTCGTTTTACACCAAGAGGGGGGGGGGGTGAATTGGTGTTAGTTCAAAATCAAAATATTTTCGCAATATTGGTATGAAAATTCAAAGCTTTTGATCTTTCCTTGAAATGCAAGTAATGAAAATTCAATGCAGCAGAAAAATGCAGTTGACTACTAAGCAAATATAGTTGACTGGAAATAAAGAGTGCGGGGATAGAGAAAATCAAACACTAGCTTTTATACGGGTTCGGCCAATAATGCCTACATCCAGTGTCCTTCCAACCCAGGAAGCAGATGCACTATAATGATTGCGGTTTTTACAACAAGGAATTTATAGAAGCGCCACGCAAAAATATAAATCTCCTCTCTAACCCAAAACCAAATATAGCTGCACACACAAAACCAGAATTGCAGCAAGAATCCCCATGTCGAACAATCTTCAACGTGTCACCAGCACTCTTCATAGGATGCCAAGCCTATCACAGCAGACTTCAAAGGTTGTCAAGCCTTCAATCAAACGCAGCAGTCTTCACAGGATGCCAAGCCTTCAAAGATCAAACAGAAGCACCTTCTTTGTGCAGATATTGATCAAAAAGTATGAGCAATTGACTCCTCCCTTTGAATCTCTCTCAAGCAAGATCACCACCGTTGTCTTGGAGAATTCTTGGAGCTTCTAAAGAATTCAATCCGAAACAGGAAAATGAAAATGTCAGATCACAAAAGTCCCAGAACAATGTGCGTTCTATATATTTATAGTTTTCGGTTATATCAGATTGCTTCTCAGTCGAATAGCCTACTAATTCAGTCGACTGTATTAAGACAGTTATAACAGACATTTAACACAAAGGCTCCTCAGTCAACAAAACTAATACACATTTATTACAGTGGACCAGGGTACACAGTCTTAACTAACTTTTGAAAAATATAGCCGATGGAGCGTGTTGGCTTAACAAAATTTCAAAACAGATCAGAAACACAGTCGAATATGTGATCCACAATGTCGACTGACACATGAAAAATCACTTTGAAATTCTTTTCAACACAAAATCTCACATAGCATAGGTTCTCAAAATCTATACAAAGATTTTAGCATAGTTGAATCCATCATGAGTGTATTCGACTGGACTAGAACTTTGTCACAACAAATATAAGTTCATAAAGGTGCTTGTGATCTTTTTCTTTTCAGAAATGTGCAGTAATAAAAAACATTTTATTTCTCATTTCAATACAAGTATATTCCACGCACATTTGAATACAAGCATGTTGATGAAGGTTGAAAAACAGTTATTTTCATATGTCATTTTAGACCAAATTACGCCCTTTACTACTTAGAATGAGCTTAGAATCAAGCAAAACTCAATAAATGAGTCTGTAGAGAGTCAAAAGTTGTTTTAAGCGATATTATGCTTGTTTTGCATTGTTTTGTAGCATTTCTGAGAAAATGAAGAATGGACTTGAAGATAAAGGTCGTAGACTCAAGAAAAGAGAAGAAAATTGGAGATTTGAAGAGTCGACGCACCGCCCGGCGGCAAATTCCACCGTCGGGTGGTCCAGGGCGAGGAGTAGGCACCTGGCGTTGGCACTGGGTGGATTTGCGATTTAAGGGAAACCGTCGGGCAGTAGTGCGATTTGTGGGAAACCGTCGGGCGCCACACTTGTTCTGCCGGGCGGTGGTCTACTGGGCTTGGGCTTGTTTTCTGTTGCGCTCCTCACCTATATATAGCCCTATTGCGAGTTTAGATGTATTCTTTTGACATAAGAGGGCGGCCAGACCTAATTTCACTCTCTAGAGAGGATCTCTTGGATGCTTAGGCTCCTTTTCATCTTTTCTAGGGTTTTTTTTTTTCCATTCTTCATCCATTTTTCATCTAGTTTCACCATGTCAATGGTGAACTAAACCCTATTGTTGTTGAGGGAAACAATGTAATCTTTTTATACTCTCTTTTATTGAAACTCTTGTTTATTTATATGGTTTCCATATGTTTTGATTGTTAATTGTTGGGTTCTCATCTATGCTTAATGCTTTTATCGTTTAACTCATTCGATAACTGATGTTTGTCTTTATTGATACGAGGACGTACAATAATGTCTTGAACTGGTGAGTAATTTCTTGATTATGCAATACCACCTAGGGATAGGGGTAGGACGATCAATTGCATTTAACTTCTGCTCTATAATGCTGTATTAATTGCTAGGGGAGGCTAGGGATAGCAAGCCAGTAATTAGTATTAGGCTATTTTCGTCGAGGGATCGGGTTAAGGGTAGGCTAAGAAAGTTGCATGACAATTAATTAATCAAGCTAATAATTCAAGAGGAGTAAATAAGAGAGAGCGGATTAGATGAAATTGTAAACCCCCAACAACTCCATTCATCCATTGTTTTCTTCTTGTCATTTGAATCAATCTCTTTTGCATGTTTATATTTTATTCTCACATCAAATTTATTAATTTTTATTTTCAAGTCTTATTATTTTAATTCACGCGAACGATAAGGCCTTTCGAGTCTCTTGGGAAAACGATACTTGGACTTACCATTTATTATTACTTGATACGATTTGGTACACTTGCTAATCCGTTAACACGAAAATAGCACACAATCAATCATAGGAACATGCATTGCAATTCAAAGAAACATGTTTAGCAGATATAACAAACACTTCAGAATAAGAACATGTAATACTGGAACATATGTACTGTTATTAAGCACTGTGTTGTCATCATCAAAAACTAGTTTTATATAGAGTTTGTGTTGTCAACAATCTCAACAGTAATCACTCTCAGCTCATCATAAAAATATCAGTCAAGATGTATAGATGCATTACTTCCATTAAACTCAATATGGTGTTCACATAATCTCATTCTTTCCAACAGATGCTATTATCATGAATGACCAATTAACCAAGCACAGATGCAATCATGTATAACTAGAACTACTCCTCACAAAGAACGTGTTTCACTCAAGCACACAGATGTATATTGAGGTGACTCATTCTCTATTCTATCACAATGTCACACAAATTAACTTTGCCTTTCATTTAACCACAATCATTCATACTCACAAGCAAGTTATCATCACAAGGACTTTCCATGGCTTATAATGAGGTTGGTTCCATGGCTTATAATGAGGTTGGGCTTAATCAAGAAAAATTGGTTTTTCTAGATCACAAAATCCTTGAGTTAAGAGAGTTATTTGAAAATTTATCATTCAAGCACAAACTCTCTTTAAACAACCAATCTCACTCATTCCCAACTTTCCCCTTTTTGCATTGAGATTATCTTTTTCTTTCATTCTTTCTTTTCTATTTTTTCTATCTTTTCATGTTTTGCTCAACACATTAGCTTAATACTTATCTTTTCTTTTTCAACTTTCCCAACAGCCCCAAACTTGAACCTTTATCAATACCACACAATAATTCTCAACTTAACTCAAGGTAAAGACTTTCAAAGGGGTTTTCACATATTGTTTAAGACTTAGGTTCAAAAAAGGGTAGAACACTTTGTGCTCGTTTTAGATGGGACGAAACTTTTTGCATTGGCTAAGAAAGGGCTAAACAAAGATGGCCTTGATCATATGACACATGCAAGCAAGTGATTTAATCATAGAAACCTGAGCAAAGTCATTCGTGCTTTGAAAGTAATAGCAATTCATTCAGCAACAACTCTGGAGTTCAAAACCTCACATATGCTAATTTCAAGTTCCAATTCATAGATACACATCCTTCCCAGTACGGCAATCACAATCATGTTATCATGCATTTGTTCACACATATTGTGAACAACCACATATATAGCATCTCATATATCATCTCAACATCAATCATATATAAAAGCCTCATCAAGCATACTCATCACAAATCATCATCAACCCATTGCATCAGATATAAGTTTTAAACCAAGTACATCACAACCTATTCTAAAAACAAAAGCAAATAAAGCATAAATTAAAAAGATAAGTTTAGAAGACTGGGCTGCCTCCCAGGTAGCGCTTGTTTAACGTCACGAACCTGACCCAATGACTCCTCCAGTATCCTTCGGTAGATGCACATCTTCCTCGTTAGCACCCATCATTAGATGCTAATCTTCATCAGCATTCATCAATAAATGTTGTCAATGACACCCATCAGTAGATGCCTAATCACATAGCATTTACTGATGTTATAATAAGATATCATCACTGCCATCAGAAACAACATATAACCTAAAAGAATAAAATATAATAAGATAAAATCAAATCAAATCAAATAATACAAAATAAAAGATAGAAAAAAAATTCTGAAACTGGGTTGCCTCCCAACAAGCATTCTTTTAACGTCATTAGCTTGACTTGGTAAACCTCAAACACCCATCAGTAGGTGTTAATATTCCCTTTGCTGGATATTGTTTTCTTTTTCTTCTTCTTGCTGAATTTCTCCAGAAAATTGCTAAAACCAAGCACTTGTTTCCATGTATCAATCATAGGAACTTTAATCTCCAATTTCTTGAAGATCTCCATAAAGCATTTGAATTTTTATTCCTTCCTATGATATTTCTTTGGACGAAGAAGAGGTTTTTCATATGATCTTTTCTTTCTTCCTCTCTTCCTCTCTTTCTCACTCCTCTTTTTTCTCAATTTCCTATTTTCCTTTTCTCTTATTTTTTTTCTTTATTTTTGCATATTTTCTCTTTTTTTTCTTTTCTCTCAACCACTTCTTTTTCTTTCTCATCATCTTTCTCTCCCTCACTCAACCTTTCTTTTGTTTTCTTCCTCTATCTTTTCCTCGTCTCTCCCTGTCTCTTCTTCCTCTATCTTCTCATCATCTCTTTCAGAGCTAGTGGCTTGACATTCCTCCCTAGGGTTAACCTCAGTATTAACCCTAGAATTCAATATCTCCTTGGAGTGACGAATCTGCATCTCCAACCTTTTATTCCTTCCTTCACTACTTTCTATAGAGGCTATAGTGATTTGCATTAATTGTTCAAAGATGTTATCTATCTTTGCCATTGATAGAGCCTGTTGTTGCTGTCAGTGACATTGTTGCACCTCCTCCATGCTTCTAAGATAAGAAAAACTTGTATCCATGGCTTGTGGAAAACGTTTGTCACTCTTTGTATTCTCCTCTACACTTTTGACATGGAATATTTCCCTATTCATGATATTCTGAAAAAGTTTGTCACAATTTGTTTTCTCCTTAAATGGAGTAATTTATTGCTCAGCAGCTTGCCCAAATTATCTTTGATGTATGAGTGAGTTCCCACCAGTGGTTGAAATCATTTTGGTAGAATTGAGTGCCCATATAATCAAATTCTTGTCTGTACTGCATTCTGCAAAGGTTGGGCACAAAACCCTAGAAAACATTTATTGGAACAAAAATAAAATAAACATAAAATCAAGTAAAATTTAATCAACTCACACTACTAGAATAGTTAAACCAATAAGTCACTAGCAACGGCGCCAAAAACTTGTTTATACCCTCACAAGTGTACCAGATCGTATCAAGTAATAAATAGACAGTAAGTCTAGATATTGTTTCCCAAGGGACTCTTAGGCCTAGACGTTCATGTGAATTAATCACATTTGACTTGAAAGAATAATAATTTGATTTTGTGATGCAAAAACGAAAATAAACATGTGTGCAAAAGTTTGATCAATTGAGAGATAAAGATATGGATGAATGATGTTGTTTGGGTTTACGGTTTCATCCTAGTCCACTCTCCTATACCTACTATTCCTATTAGAATTAACTTTATTATCGATGTTCATGCAACTTTCTAATTTACTCTAAACCCGATCCCTCGGCGAAAAGAGCCTATTACCATAATTACTAGTTTACTATCCCTAGTCTCCCTAGCAATTACTATTGCATTAATAGCAGAAGCTTAAAGCAATTAACCGTCCTACTCCTATCTCTAGGCAATATTTCATAATCAAGAGAATTCTTCTCAGTTCTAGACTTCCCCGTACGTCCCCATATCGACAAAATCAAAGATCATGACACTGAATGAGTTAAACAATGCAAGCTTTAAAGTACAGAGAAGAAAACCCAAACTATTGATAATACAAGTATATGAATAAAATAGGAATTTCAATATAAGAGAGTTTCAAAAGGATTACATCGTTCCCCAACAACAAAAGGTTTAGTTCACCATTGTCATGGTGAAACTAGATGAATTTTATAGAAAGAATGAAAAGATAAACCCTAGATTTGGTAGATTGGAGGTCCCACATCCAAAATCCTCCTCCAAGGGGTGAAAAGAGTGTTCTCCGTCTTTCTCTGCCAAAAGATAACCCTAAGGGTCGCACACAAATCTATTTATAAACTCAAAAAAATAGTAGAATTTTGGCTCAGGCCCATAAGTACAACGCTTAGCGTTGGCCTATCGCTCAGCGGTAGGTGCGACACTCAAAATAGCGCCCAACGGTGTCACCCAAGCAAAAAATCGTGAAAAACTGGCACTAGCGCCACCGCTCAGCGTTGGCCAGGCACTCAGCGCCACCTGCAGCACAAAACTACACTCTGGTCAACTTTTCAGCATTATGGTCAACTAGTTGACTTTTCTAGTTGACTTTTCTAGTTGACTTGTTGACTTTTATGTACCGCAACTCTTTAATAATTCAACCCTTCTTTCAAATCATTCAATAAACCTACAAAATCAAGGGAAACCAAGCATAAAACCATAAAAACTAACTTTGACTCTCTTGTTCTCTAACTTAAAAAAAATGCATGATTTCAAGCTAATTCTAAGTCATAAAGGTGTGTTTTAATATCAAAATTAAGTATGAAAATAACGGTTTTTCAACCGTTATCAGGACATCTTGCTGCAAGTCTTGTTGTGTTGTATGCCTATATTTTGGTTAAAGGGTTAAAGAGGTGTTTTATATTTTTGACGTGGAGGTCTTCTATAAAAGCCTTGACCATTATAGTGCATTTGCTTCCTGGGTTGGAAGAACACTGGATGTAGGCATTGTTGGCCGAACCAGTATAAAACCAGTGTTTGATTTCTCTATCTCGACTTTTTATATTCAGTCGACTGTAATATAAAAAGTATATATCTATATATCTATATATCTATATATCTATATATATATATATATATATATATATATATATATATATATGTGTGTGTGTGTGTGTGTGTGTGTGTGTGTGTGTGTGTGTCTGCGCGTGAGTGTGTGTGTACTTTCTGTCTTTTTGATAACGGGTGATTTCACCGTTATCTGTGACTTAATTTTGATACTAAAAGAACCCTTTTTTGACTTAGAAACTTGCTTAAAATCTTGCTTTTCACTACAAGAAAAGCGTGAAATACTGACGGTATTTTACCGAAGGCCTCTGGACCGTCGGTAAAAGTTCATTACCGAGGGTCAAAAAGTGACTTTCCGAAGGGCAAGATGAAATAATGTTACCGACGGTCAAGAAGACCTTAGCGAGGGCTCTGTGTCCTTCGGTAAGGGTCTCGACCAATTAAACTCAGCGATTGAGGGTATTCGTGCAGGTCGTCCCCAATTTGGTCAAACAGAAACCCTCCTCCCCTGTGCTGAGAACTGCTGAGAAATTTGGTTTCATTGTGTGCCTACGATTCGTCGCGCCTTTGTGGGTATCGAGTGCGGTGGTGGTTCGTGGTTATCGGCGAGGCTTGTGCGGTGGGTGGGGTGGTGATTCGTGGTCATTAGCGTCAGGAGGTCCTTCCGGTGAAGCCCGAGATTCGCTGTTGGGTTGAGAGCTCGCGGTGCCGCTCGGCTTCCATTGAGTTGGGTGTTCTACAGTGCGAGGTAAGTTCTCTGTTTTAGAACGCTACTTGAATAAATTAATTGCCTTGTTCTTCCCTGCTTGTGTGCAATGTGTCCATCAAATTGGGTGTTTCCCTGTTCTTACCAATATGCGTGAAGTTGTTTGCACTGTGGATATTTCTACTTAGGCACCTTATATGTATCGTGTGATAATGTGAGTTGTTTGGCTTATATCGGGGTTTTGGGTTGAGACTGTGAGCACAACGGGGAGACCAGGCAGGTTAGTACGTTCCATGTTTTCTGTTCAATTCCTATATGGCATTCTGTGTACTAGAACTTGTTCTGCTATTGCTGGGCTGTTAGTTTTGATTCCTCTTGATTTTGTTTGGAGCTTGGAATAAGTTTTGGGGGCTGTTTTGGTATTGCTNTAAGCATAACGGAAATTGGTAAATCAAGAGTATAAGGAAAANATGTCCTGAGTAGGTCAAGGCTTTGTCAGTTCTTTTTTTTTTCAGTTGNTTTAAGGTCTATATCATATGTTCCAATTGCTATAAGGTTTATGCCAATTATTCAATTTCTCTAGAGTCCCTAACATTTTTGTTTAATTGCTATAAGAGAAACTTTCAGTAGTTCCCTTATTATTATGCTTTAATCCAGTGCCTAATTATTATGGTGTTGTTGTGAAGTGTCTAAAGTATGTTGCAGTTGCTATAAGGTTCCTAATCCAAATGCTTGGTGGTCAGATTGTTTAGACCAGTGTTCTAG
>NW_014542352.1:246386-256462 GCF_000741045.1 Vigna radiata var. radiata | reverse complement strand
TGTGTTCTAACAGTGTTATAGCAATCATTTAGGCCTTTTAGGAAACATATGACATGTTCCATCTCCCTGTATTTGTGCCCAGCTTTTGAAAGATCACAGCTACAACGAATCTTGCAGCTACAACTAGGAATGGGTCTCAAAAATTCGAGTTCTTCCCACAGTATTTTCAAATCTGTGAAATACTGATTCACAGTTCTCTCCCCTTGCTTGATGGAGTGAATTTCTTGCAACAAGTCTGAAAATTTGAAATGATCTCCCTTTGAGAACCTCTCTTTTAACTCCTCCCACAGTTCTTGAGCATCTTCAACGTAGANAACACTTTCAGCTATGTGAACCGAGAGGGTCTTGATAATCCAAGACAATACCATCATATTATTCCTTTCCCAAGCATCGTAAAGATCATCCTCTCTTTTCGGTTTCTTGATTTCTCCATTTATAAACTTCAGCTTGTTTTTGGATAATAGTGCCCTTCTCATACTCCTACTCCAAGAAGTATAATTTGATTCANCAAGAATTTGTGAAATTAGTGAAATACCTGGGTTTTCTCCCGGATGAAGATAATAGGGGCTGGAAGGATTGTTGGTTTGTTCCATATTGGCCATGACAGAGAAAGGAAACGAAGAAAGAACACCCAGAAGCAGAAACAGTCAAGATTGCAGCGGGAAACGTAGCCAGAACAGGTTCGCAACCTGCTCTGATGCCATATTGTGAAATGGCCCAAAGAAAAGAAAAAGGCCCAAAACCTTTCGGGCCCAAGGCAAAGGAAGTAAGACTTCCTCGAGAAGTCTCGAAGCTTAGAGATTGGGTGAGACAGCAGCAACATACGAGACGTGGGTCTTCATTAGCAAGACATCCATGGTGGTCGGCAGCGACGGAGACGAGAGATCAGCCAACGGGAAAGAAAAACCAGAAACGAGGAAGAAGAAGCACGNAACAGGTGAGAGCAAAACGTAAAGGTAAAAACTGTCTATTATTATTGAAAACTGAAATTGTGTATCTTACAAAGAGATCTCACCGGAAGGCCTTTATATAAGGAACCCGGTGAGGGGATTAAAGGATCCCTAACAAAGAAAACAGAAAACACCTAATGTTACTCTTCGGAGTAACAACCTAAAAGAACAAACATTAATATTTTTTATTCAATTTCGTTAATTATTTTGACGTGTCAAATGCATTTCCCAGCTACCATTGGAGTGAGAAGATGCTACATGACAATCAAAATGTTATCATGAAACGTATTTAACACATTAGAAAATTTCAACAGAATTATGTTTAAAGGAATATATCCATTCAGTTTGGAGACTAAACTGTATTAAAATTCGATAAAAAAACGAATTCTAATTTCGCATAAAAGTTGATGAACTAAAACCATATTTAACCCAAATATTTACTATACAATAAAGGATGATAACACACAAAAAGAAAGATATAAAAGATTTGTAATATTAATTCTAGTAGAGATACATGATGTTTTTAGTATATAAACATGATAAGAATATAAAAAAAACTTATATATATATATATATATATATATATATATATATATATCATGAGCTAGCTTTAGCATAGTTTTGGAAACATCAATGTGAGAGTAAACCTTTCTCTTAAACATAGATAAGAAAGTTCTGTTGTGTTCATTAACTGTCCATTTTTCATTTATTCGTAGTTGTGCAAACTCGATTTCAATAATGTGTTGGAAAATATAAGGAATAAGTTCATAAATGTTGTTTAAGATGAACAAATGTATTTGATCAATTTCTTTTTTACTTACATTTTTAATCTTGATAAATTGAGTACCCTTACCTTCACATCTCTCATCATGTTGACTCTTTCAAACTCTTACTGGTTTACATAGCCTTTCAAGATCTTCATGTATCTCTCAACTAGGTATATCTATCTTAGATAAATGGTGCCACATAATCAAATTTCTCTCACCAAATGAACTAATTAATGCACCATGTTATAAAAAAAAAATACGAGAAATAAATTTCAATTAGACATATTTTTATGACTACCTCATTTTAAATATCATCTAACACTTAAGGGTCAATAAATTTCTTGCATTTGGCATTCAAGAGAAAACTTAAACATGTTATAAGACCCCTAATTGAAGGAGGTAAGATGACACAAATAGCAATTGGCAACAATTGTTGCATAAACATATGATAATGTGGAACTTTAAACCAACTAACTTCAAATCATTCATAGACACAACTTAAACACTAACAAAAACAATTTTTTCTTTTTAAAAGTATGACAAGATAATAGTAAGTACATGCATCATCTAACTAATCGTGAATGTAACTCAGTACAGATGTCCATGTCAATCAAATCATGTCATGCTTTAACTTTGTTTTTTGTTTTTCCTTTTATACTAAGCAAAGTTCCAATTAAACCACAACATACATTTTTTTAACATGCATCACATATGCAGTGTCTTACATCAAGTTGACACCAATATAAAATATTATAAAATATTGATCATGTATGTACATATGTTCTTTTCGTCGTGCATTTGTGCCATAATCCATCGATAATGTATAAAATTCGTCGATAATTGTAATTTATCGACAACTTACCGACGGTCAAAAGGCCGTTGCGTCGGTAAAAACATTGTCGATAAACTTTACTGACAGAATTTTTCATCCGTCGGTAATTTTCGGAAGCTTTTGGCCATCAATAAATCCGTTGGTAATTACCGAAGGATATGTCCGTCAGTAATTACCGAAGGAAAGGTCCGTTGGTAATTACTGAAGGCTTATGGTCGTCGGTAAATACCATGACCTGATTCATCTTCTTCCTCTTCCTTCCTTCCTCTGTGTAATTTTTTTTTTCGTTTTCACAAACTCCGCCACCAAAAAAGCATCACACTAATAACCAACTCATTTCCAAACAATCAAGCAACCAATTTATTTTCAAAAGTTAAAATCATAGGGAATCATGGAGAGTTTCTCTATAATTCTTAGATTTGTAAGAGAAAGAAGATGTTATTAGGACCGATGATGTTCCTAATCACACAGATCAACTCTGCAATGGCTCGCTAGGAGCTAGCCGAAAAAGTTGAGTTCACCGAAAAAGTTGAGCTTGTCGGAAAGGCTAAAAAGCGGACAGTGGTGGGTTGCAACAGTGGTGAGCCCGCGATGGTGGAGATCAACGGTGATGAGACTATGAGACTGTAAGAAAAAATGAGAAGGAGAAATGAGTAGTGGTAGCAAGAAGTTCCGATGACCAAACATTGGAGGGTGGCACTACTGGTGGAAGAAGTATGAAACTGAGATGGTAAGGAGAAATGAGAAGGAGAAATGAGTGTGATGTTCGCCACATATATTGACACTGGAGGCAGAATTTGGGTGAAAAAATTCCCGCTCTTTTTACCGATGGACATAAACCTTCGGTAAATCTGTTGGTAACATTGGTAAGTGAAATGATGGACAGGAAAATTTTCCTTCTTTTTATCAACGGACATAAGTCATAGGTAAATTTGTCGATAATGTATATGTCACTTGTCGACAGATTTACGAAAGTTTTTGAGTGTTGATAAAAAAATTAAAAATCTGTCAGTAATATTAATAAATTTTGTTTATATTTGAAATTTCCATATTACTCATATATCTTTAAACTCTTATACAGAACATTAGAAATGGTTCAAGTTTTATCAATTTTATTTTCTAAGTTATTTCTCTTTTATTTAAATAAAGTTTGCGCGTTTTCTTTTATTCATAATACCACATGTAATACATGTTTGAAATTTCCATTATGCTTATAAATCCTTCAGAAATGACCGTCGTTCTTCCGTGCTGGTTGTGCTAAGCACCAAACAAAAAAAATTGCAAATTAATGCAGGTGAGTTCTTTTATGAAAGAAGTTGTAATGTTCTCACAAGAAAATANTATATTGTTGATGAATGATACAAAAACACATGAAAATTTCATAATACACATTACCAAAATTTGAGGAACTTGATGAAAACAAAACTAACTACAATCTTTTTATCAGTTATCATACCATTTATTGTTAAAAGTAAGGTTTAATAGATTTTTTATTTCAATATTTAAAGAATTTATTTAACGTAATCTTTTAAAAAAAATCATCATTTCATTTCCTATTTTATTTAGAAGGAATTAACGTGGTCTTTACTGTTAAATTGATACTGACATCATTTTTAAAATATGATAATGTATCAGCGACTTTAGACTTATCCAATTCTTCATCCACTCTGTTTCTACTCATCATAGCTCAAAGATTTGCTTTTGCATAGAATAGAAACATGTGCTATGAATAGAAATTGAGAGAGTCAAAAGTTGGAGAAGTTGAAAGGCATTTACACATAATCACGTTTCAAAATTTGTCACTCTCAATTTATTGAATTTATTGAAATGGACCATATTGACTCTTAAAATAAAAAGGAACTGAATTAACGAAAAGAAAAGTTGAGATCTCATTAAAGAAACTCCTTAAATATTAGAAAAAAAAACTATTAAGCCTAAAAGTAACATATCTAACATGAGCCATTTATTTCATAACTTAGTGGTAACCATGAAGAAATTGACCAAAACATTTAGGCCTTGTTGAGATGAGTAATTTGAGAGAGAGTAATTGAAAGGATTTGATGATAAATTTTTTTGTTGGTTATTTGAATAGATTTGGAGCTAAGTGAAAATAAATTTGGAAGTAAATTTTTCGATTCTGTTATATAAATTAAATCCTACACTAATTCTCATAAATTTTACTTCCAAATCTACTCTAATTTACTTCCAAATCTATTCAAATAAACAATAACAAAAATCATCTTCAAATCTTCTCAATTACTTTTCTTTAAATCCATAACAAAGCTTTAGGAAGGCACACCTCGACAAAATAAAACCACATTCTCCAGCAGTGAGGATTGAACCAAAGGAGTGTCACCAACGCTACGATTACCATGACATAAGATGTAGCAAAACTCCAACAGAAGGCATTGAAATCAATTTCAGAGTTTTCTTCTTCTACTTCATCAGGCAACAGAGTTGGTTGTAGTGGTGGTTTTGAACTTTCACTTTTACAGGTATCCCACGTAAGATACGGATTTCCTTTGTAGCTACTCCCATCAAAGGTACAAAACTGTCCCTTTTCAAGTGCTCTTCCTGACAAATTGTTGTAGGAAACATTGAAGACAGCCAAAGAGTGCAAGTCCTGTAACTGAAGAGGGATTTGTCCACTTAGGTTGTTATTTGAAATATCTAAACTCTCTATGTTTTGTAGCTTCTGGAAGCTCTCTGGGATCAGACCATTTAGATGGTTGTGAGATAAGTTGAGAGAACGAAGGCCATTTAGATCTCCTAATTGGTGTGGAATCTCTCCTGTCAATTGATTACATGACAAATCTAGTTCGGACAGTAACTGAAATCTATCACTGCCGAAGGAAAGATGTAAATTTTTTGTTCTGAGTTGCATTACCACAAGAGGTATGGGGCTAAATGGTTTTTCCCTAGCAGTAGCATAAAAGGGAACGGTAACATTTCCGAACGACATATTACTGAAGCAAGCAGGTATGGACCCACTGAAATTATTTTGCGAAAGGTCTAAGATATTGATATATTTTAATTGGCATATTTGACTGGAAATTTGGCCTTGCAAATGATTACCAGCCAATAAAAGAAATCTTAAAGACCAAAGCTTGTATACACTATTAGGTATTGTTCCAGTAAACTTGTTGTCACTAAAATCAATGGCTGATGCTCTATAGTGGTTGCTCATGAATAATTCAGGTATGGTGCCTGTAAAATTATTTCCCTGCAGGAACAAGTAACCTGGCATTTTGAAGCAGGAGGGCAGTGCACCAGAGAACTTATTGTAAGATATGTCTAACATTAAAAACTCATGTTGGCACCATTCATCTGTTATTGCTCCTTCAATGTTGTTCCTTGACGCAGCTAAGAAAGTAAGCTTACGCTTTCTGATGGTACTCAATAGTGTTCCATTCAGCTGGTTATTGCTAATCATCAACATGTCTAATGAGGAGCATCTGTTAAGAATGTACTCAGGTACATTGCCAGAAAAGTTATTGCTCCCTAGATGCAATTCCACTAAGAATGACATCTCTCCAATTGAAGCCGGAATAGGACCATCAAACTCATTGTTTGAGGCATCCAAAAACTCCAAACGTGGGAAGAAGAATCCAACGTTGTTAGGGAGCTCGCCTTGCAATTTGTTGTTTCTTATGGACAACGCTGTCATTTGATCCATGCGATGATTTTTATCAAAGGATAGTTCAAAAGGTCCAGTGAAAGAATTATCGGATAAGTAGACTTCGTCTAAATTTGGGTTGTTCATGAGCAACCAGCTAGGAAACTCACCAACAAGGTTATTTCTTGATAAATCAAGAAATCTCAAGCTAGTTTGATTTGAAAGGAAAATTGGAATTTCTGCTTGTAAGTTTAACTCACAACCGAGCATTCGGAGTTCTTCCAACTGAAATGATGCAACCCAAGGCGGATTTTCGGTTTCCACTTTCATATTCCCAATTATCAAATGCTTAAGGTTTGAATGGTTGGCAAAAGAGTTGAATGAGAATATATCCTCAAAGTTATTGAATGCAATGCCAAGAAATTCGATAGATGTTAGTTGTGCAAGGAAGGGTGTCACATTCCCCCTTAAGTAGTTGAAGGAGACATCAAGAGAGCGAAGTGATGTCAAGTTGTCAAGGCATGCATCCAAAGTTCCTCTCAGATTATTGAATGACAGATATAGTTCCTGAAGTTGCTTCATTTTACATAAACCTATATTCAGACAGTCACAGGTTATGTTATTTAAAAGAAAAGTTGACATAATTCTTTTACATTCATTTAACATAAATGATACATGCTCACCTTGATTCGGTAAAATTCCATTGATACCTGCGTTAGCTAGGTAAAGAACTTCCAGTTTGCTTAGATCAGACAAAACTTCAGCAAAGAATAAAAGAGGTTATTTACCAACTTTATTAGCTTATTATACATACTCTTAGTTGATACTTCAAATGCAGAAATCAAAGTTAAAGAATGAAATGTCGAAGGGCAACCAAATATGAACATACCTTTGTCATCAAGATCCCCTTTGATTGGATTAAAACCTAGGTCCAAAGATCTGAGAGTGGGGAAAGCAACTAAGGACTTGAATATTCCCTTGTCAAAATTATTGTCAGCTAAGTTCAGTGTCTTCAACTTCTTGAATTCATAGAACTCAACGCTATGGGCATCTGAAATATTGTGTTAGTTTATTAATTACATCACTGTTGCAGCTAGAAAAACAAATGCAGAATTTTGTATCCATAAAGCAATATTTTCTATACCCTTTAGAAAAATTTTTGAAATTTCTTATAAAATTAATTTAATAATTTTTCTATAATCCATGTGAATTAGCAATATAAATTGTTCTCTCAATAGGTTTGCAAATAGATGGTTATTTTTAATCACCTTCCCTCCACGTCGCGTAACCTGTGATTAATTGATACGGTTTGTTAAAAAAGATGGTAAGCAAATAAAATTACACAAACATTGTAGTTTGTAAATACATGACTTAGCCAATAAGATTGGTTTGAGTTTTATTTAAGATTTTGTCAAATTTGACCTAATAAAATCTAATTCACAGGATTGAGTTTTATTTATGATTTTGTGAAAATTTACCGAATTCAAATTAACTTTTATACGAGCTAGGTTATGAGTTTAGTATAGATGATGTGAGTCTTAACTCAAAATTTACTTTTGTATTTTTATGATAATCACTTCCAACTAACATAATCTAAAAATCTCATGATGACAATGTGTCTTGCAACATTTTATCTCTCTTAATTACCTTGGATATTCACCTTTACTATTTGTCTCCATCTTTCACTGTCACTCTTTGACTTCATCATTGGTCTCTCTGGCCTCCATTGTTCGCCACTATTACCTTCTCCTAAAAAATCTCACCTTAAACCTTTGTTTTAGGTGAAATGTTTTGCATTTAATTAATTGTCATTCTTTTAAATGAAAACATTATAATCCTTCTCCATTACCTTCTATCTCCTTATTTCTAACTATAATCACATACTAAAATAATATATGGATCTATATATACATGTATTTTACTATTTGATGTAAGAAAACATCTACTACAACTAAGACAACTATAAATTACACTTCTTCCAACTACTACTTTCATATTCTATTATCTTCACATTTTCTTTGTCCTTTCAACTATTCCTTTCACAACCTCAAAATACTAGTAGTAGTACCAGAGCTACGTTCAATCATCTACTGGACGTGGATAAAAATTTTCAACTATCTCAAACAAAACTATAACTCATTCTATACTACATCCAAAATATTTTCTCAACCCATGGCTATTATTCCAGTACCTATTTTCATAGGAGAAAACTATGATTTTTGGAGGGTCAAAATGAAGACATTTTTTTGTTCTCAAGATTTTTGGGACATCATAGAGGAGGGATTCACTAGTCCAGAAGACACCTCCATTCTTACTACAGTTCAAAAGAAGGAGTTAAAGGAAAACAAGCATAAGGATTCAAGGACTTTATTTGCTCTTCAACAAACAATTGATGACATAATTTTTCCAAGAATAATAGGTGCCACAAGTGTAAAACAAGCTTGAAACATAATGCAGGAGGAGTTTCAAGGAAGTGATGAACAATCGCATGGCGAAAGATCAAAGCATCATCAAAGACATTGATAAATCTATCAATGTCAAAGTTCGACTAGGAAATGGCACCACATGGAGTCTCGAGGCAAAGGAATTGTCATGGTGGAGACAAAGAAAGGTATAATATCGGGGACATTTTACTAGTTCCCAATCTTAAAGAGAATCTTTTAAGTATTGGCCAAATGATGGAGAATGAATATTTTCTTCACTTTGAGAAAGATACATGCAAAATATAACAGTAGAAAGATAGAAATTGGCAAAGTAAAAATGGAGAAGAGAAATAGAAACTCTCCTATAAGCTTCAAACCTGGAACTAATATTGCCATGAAGGTAGAAGTTAATGACTCATGGCTTTGGCATAGGAGATTTTGTCACTTCAGCACACATGCCTTAAGGATTTTATCTCAAAAAAACATGATGAGTGATCTTCCATACTTGAAGGAGAATAATGAATCACGTGAAGGATGTCTCCTTGACAAACAACAACGATTACGATTCTTGATAGACAAAGCATGGAGAGCAAAAGACTCATTGGAATTGATTTTGTCAACACCCAATTTCGTCCGGGTGACTAAATAATAGGATTTAGTTTTTGTTTTTGTCTTATTTTATTTTATTTTCATTTTTATTTTATTTTTTTAGTTTTTTTAGTATTTGATTTAGTTTTCTTATTATTATTAGATTTGATTTTATTTCCTATTTGAAAAAAATTTATATAAAAAAAATAAGAAAAGAAAAAAAAAAGAAAAGAAAAAAAAGGAAAGAAAGAAAGAAAAAAACAAAATGAAAGAACCAAAAGAAAAGAAAAGGAAAACAAAAAAAAAGAAGAAAAAGAAAAAAAAAAGGAAAGAAACAAGAAGATAAAAAAAAAAAGGAAAAGGAAAACATAGAAAAAATAATAAAAGAGAAAAAAGGGCGTTTTTGTCTTTTAGTGCAAAATTAAAAAAAAAAACGAGAAAGTGCTTTGGAGGAGGTACGTTCACGTGGTAGTTTGCAGAGACAGCGGTTTCTGCTGCAGGCAAGGAGGGGATTCACGTTTTGGTTTTAGGAGTGTGGATTGGCAATGGGCGAAAAAGAAAAAAAAAAGAAAACAGTTAAAGGAATGCACATTTTGAAAGGGGCACTCTTCCACACTCATACGAACACCGATTAACCAACGCAACTGACCACGCCTCTGGGGAAGGGGGGAACACCATTCTCACGCCATTACCTACCCAACAGAGTCACCTTACACACTCATTTTTTTCTCCCTCACTCAGAAACAACACTATCCTCACGCCACTATTCACTCGCGGATTCCCCCCATCACCCGAAACCACCCTTGCTTCCTCACCATTTCTTACCCTCCATTCCATCAATCCACTCACCAACTCTGATCACATGATCAAGCGTATCACATGCATTGACTCTTCGAAGAA
>NW_014542352.1:236355-238571 GCF_000741045.1 Vigna radiata var. radiata | reverse complement strand
AAAAAAACTAAAAAACATTTTCACAAACAAACAATCAATCTTTCAGCCAGAACTACGTGATCCTTGATTCTCCATCCAAAGTGGAGATACGTAGGAGCAAGGCTAGTCCTTGTCAGGTTCACTTTCCAAAAATCCAAAAAAATTCAAATATTTTTTTCAAACAAATTTCTCAAACAAATTTTCCAAACGATTTAAAGAACTGCGTAACCCTGATTTCTCGGTCCAACTGAGAATACGTAGGACCAAGGTCAATCCTTGTCGGGCACAAAAAAATAAAAAAATATTTTGTTTTCTTTAGAGTTTTATTTTTAGGGAAAATTAAACATGTTGCAAACCACATCAAGTTCGCGTATTTAGTTAAAGGTACTGCCTTAGGGCAGGCGTTGTGGGGGTGTTAACACCTTCCCTACACGTAACCGACTTCAGAAACCAGAATTTGGTTTTGTAGACCTTGCCTTATCATTTTACGGTTTTTCCGTAGTTTTCCAGAATAAACTATGGTGACGACTCCAAAAACTTTTTCTTTATCGTTGTCTTTTTTGGATCGTCGCCCCGTCGCGATTTTTCGGTTGCGACAGATGGCGACTCCACTGGGGATTTTGAGAGTCAGGCCATTTAATTAGATGCGCAAATTCAATGTGGTTTTGCTTTGTGTTTTTCTTTCCCTTTTCTTTATATATGCTTGATATTTGGAATAACTACATGTGAATTGTTGGATATTGAACCTTAGGGTAGAAAACATGTTTATATTTGCCTGGGAATCTTCTGGTTGTTTTGCAGGTGAGGGTTTGGGTGCATTGCATTCTCCCTTCACACACACATATTATGCATTTATTGAGTGAGACCCTATACCCGAGTCTGAGTGCAACTTAGATTAGATGGGTTGTGTAGCGGTGCCACTTAGGCCATACTGCCTGTTTGGTTATCGTGAGAACCCCAACTAGAGTCTGTTCTCTTCATTTGTATTTTCACACCTAGTTGATTACTTGACTGTTGTGGAAATGTTGTGGAGGGGGCCATAGCTCTAGTGACCATTGATCCTTAGGCTCAAGGAACTATCCTGGTGAGATTGCATATACTTGACCTTGAATCTAAAGCGTCGAACTTTCTCTAGGGCACAAAGGGAGATGTGTGTATCCTTATAACATTCACTTTTGTTTAATAAAATCAAGCACCTCGTACATAAAACTGCATTCTTTTTTTGTTGCTCGTGTTTTTATGGTCTTGTCAAAATTTTGTGAGTTCTAGTCAAGAAATTATAAAGTTGTGATTACGGTAAAAAATGGAAATTAACATGGGATTTTGAGTCAAGGGGCATTCAAGTTTAAACTTTTTGAAGAAAAGCATACGCATTGAAGTCAAGGGGGGCAGTATCAATCTCTTGAGGGATATGAAAAAGATGACCTTGAAAAATGCATTCAGGAATGGGTGGGAATTTGTTGATCCTGTCAGAGGTGGAGGTCCGGACAACAACAATTTTTGTTTTAGCCCAACATTATGACCCATTTCTAGTTGATGCCAATAATAGAAGAATTTGAGGAGACCTTAGATGTATTCCTCAAGGGAAACACTTCATGCCACCTTGGGCAGTATATACCTGATTTGTAGCTAGCAAGCATAATGAAAGTTCCCCCTATGAAGTTGGAGAGTGAATTCATACTTAAAGGTACAACAAGGGACCTTCCTCAAGGATACCTATACTAGTTTTTGCATTGATTAACCAAGGAGGAAATTTGGGAAACATTCATGAATGTACTAGCTCTTATCGACTATGGTGTCATGCTTTTTCCTAGTACAAGGGATTTTGTTGACTACGCCGCAATGAGTGCATTTACAGGATAAAAAGTTTGCTTTGAGAGTCTAGTCTTGGTTGTCCTAACTGAAATTTACAGGACTCTTAATCAGTGTCATGAGCTAAAGGTCGGGAAGATGTTATGTTGTTTACTAGTGTTCCCTATGTGGTTCATCTTTCGCATGAATAGGGATACTTTGAATGCCACATGTCCCGTGAGTGAACTACTGCAATGTAAACCAAAGATCAAAAGGGAAAATGAATGAGCTCGACTCTATGCAAGCTTAGAGGAGGAAAAGCTTAAATATCACGTTTTCTTGGCGACAAAGATTGTGTGTCAGACACCATTGCAGGAATTACCCTAATGTCCCCTTCATGGGTATCCATTGTTATGTGTGTTAGTAAAAAAGGAAGAAGAAAAATA
>NW_014542352.1:231320-236032 GCF_000741045.1 Vigna radiata var. radiata | reverse complement strand
GAGAGGGCTAAAATAATCAAGTTGCCAACCAAGTTTATCATTCAGGTTAATTTCCCCTGACCTAAGTTGTGGAAAGTAATTTCCTAATGACGAGAAATGTGTGAAAGCAGTAGTGGCAAGATTGAAGGAATGTTGGCATCTGGCTAAAAAGAATAAATCAAGAATTGATAATTCAAATGAAGGAACATGTTGTTGAACAAGGGCGAATTGAAAATGAAGCTTCTCACAATTAGCTTCCCTTGCCAATGAAGTCCGTGAAGACGTCCCTAAGCTTTTAGCTGATGCTGAGATTGCAGTGCTGATCTTTAACCTGTTTAAGGGGGTTGAAACATTCCTCAATCGCTGCATGAAATTGATCAGAGAGATGAAGAATGTGATGGCCAAGGGTCTAGATAGTTGACCAGGACTTCTGATGACTCACATCTTGGGAACTTCTGAATGATGGGCTGCCCTATTGACTCTGTTTCATGTTAATTCCCAAATTATATCGGGACGATCTTTTCATGGCTTTATAATTTTTGACTAGAGTATTTGAACTACATTGCCTTCTTTGTTTCTTTTCATTTTTATTTTCTTTATCTCTTTTTGTTTCATCAAATAAAATTTCAAAAAAAAAAAATCAAGATACCCTAAAGGACTTGAACCTGTTACTAAATCTTGGAGAACCAAGGAGAAGTGCAGGAATGAAGGGATGAAAGTTGATATCCAACATTTGAATGAGCAAATGAGCCGAATCCTAAAGGTCCTAAATGCCTTACAAAGCCTTGGAGATTCGTGTGCACCACAACCACAACATAGAGTTCTAGAGGCACAAAATTTCCCTCCATATGGCCTCTCCCCAGATTACACTTCACCCTTGGGACTAGAATTGGGGCAAGTTTACACTCAAAAGGCTAAGAATAATGCAGTCGAAGGAGGAAACAAGCTTAGGGCAACCACTTTCATGGTCCCTACAGAAATGATTCAGTCAAGTGTTATGAGCAAAGACAATGACAAAGCAACTTGAGTTGAAATCTTCTCTCAATGTCGTTACACCAAGGAATGTTGAGGTTGACAGACATAAATTTGAAATGCTAGAGGAAAGGATGACAGCCATAAAAGGTGAATAAAGTGTTGAGTTTGAAAATGTTGCAAGGCTTGCTTTGTCTCGGATCTGATGATACTTCCTAATGTTTAAATTACCCAGAAGAACCATTTGTCCAACAAGTCATCTCATGATGTATTGCATGAAAATGTTTTCTTCCGAGAGTTTGGTTGGCATGACACTAGTTGGGGCACTCATCATGAACCTTAGTGCATCTGAACTTGGGAGGATTTGATGGATACTTTCTTGAGGCAGTGCAAATGTAAGATGAATGTGGCACTTGATAGATTACAACTATAGAGCATGGTGAAAATGAAGTCAAAATCATTCAAAGAGTATGCCCAAAGGTGGAAGGAGTATTGCTCAAGGAAAATCTCTTATGAGAGATAACGAGATAGTTGACACATTCTTCAATATTCTGCAATCACCCTTCTATGAGACCACAATGGACAGTGTTTCCTCAAACTTTGCAGACTTGCGGATACTTGAAGAAAGAATTGAAGTTAGTATGAGGATTGGAAAGATCGCGCAAAGTCATATCATGACAACAAATATGAACAAGTCAGGTTTAAGCTTGGGAAGAGGAGAGGAGAAAGAGCTCAACCATTTCCCCCACTTTAATACCATTACCTTAATCTCCATTTGAAACAATTTCAAGACAAAATTGAAAACCAGATCCAAACTCAATTTCCCACCAAGTTTCTGGGCAGAAAAATGTTTGATCAAGAGAAAAGGCTACAAACTTCACTCCTATACATATGACTTAGGCAACGTTACTTCCGAGTTTGCTACAAAAAGGCCTTGTCTCTACTTGTTACGCGAAGCCTGTAAAACCTCCATGCTCCAAGACTCATGATGCATCATATACAAAGGGTGGTTACCACGAAAAGGATATCGATCATTCCATCAAAGGTGTTGGGTGTTCAAGTTCAAATGCAATCTTTGACTGATTCAAGATGGTCAAAGTTTGAAGAAATTTAGTCTAATGTTGGGGCACGATTTGCGAATGTCTATGCAGATGCCATGAAGCAATGAAGTGGACTTTAGGACCACATAAAAGAAAGCATAAGTCATTGTATAAGTTAATTTTATGTTGTGAAGTATCTTGCCAGGAGATCTATGCTCATTAGTATCGCGCTTTCATCCGTGACTTGTGATGCAAACATTCGCCATAGGGTTTCTCCAAGTAGTACTGGAAATCGAGTCCTGAAATGGTATTGCGGAAAAAGGAAAACAAAATTGAAAAAATATAAAAAATAAAGACAATCTTGAGTCATTTGTCTTTCTTGCAAATCGTTCAACTCTTGTTTTTGGAAAATAGCAAAAAAGGAATAAAAAAATGAAAATGGCAATAAAAAAACACAAACTTGTAGTGTCAGACTTTTCCGAGGTCAAATGTCTAATAAAAAATAACAATTTGACGTTTCCTTTCTAAACATTTGTGCACATGTTGTCTGAAAACCTTCACCCTTCACCTTCCCAAAATAAAGGATCGTCCCCAACAAACTTTGTCACCGCCCTCAGTAACAAAGTAAACCTTTACAATGGGGGCAGATTGGCTTAGCCAAAATTTTTCTCGCTCGCGCTAGTAGGGTGATCCCTGAATCCATTGGGACAAAGCAAAGAGAACAAAAAAAAAAACAAGAAGAAGAAGGAGCATTCCACTAGATTGAAAACCTGAAAGGGTCGTCTAAAAAAAACGACTCGTGTTAAGGTCATCCAGTCGCAAAATTAATCTTTTGAAAATAAAGCAATCAGAGTTCAAAATGATGTGTGGCCTTCTTGTCTTTACCTAAAAGAAAAAATATATCCATTGTCACCCCATTTGAGGCAAAAATAAAATCTTTTTTCAAAATTATCCCCAAGCATGGGTTGTCATCAAGTAGGAATCAATTCATGATGCAAACGAAGAGCACTCAATGATCAAACAAAGAGAATTCATCAAGGAGAGTAAAAAAACAAAAGAAAAACAAAAAGAAATCACAAAGTGATGTTGAACAAAGAATCAAAATCAAAGTTCAAGAAAAAAAACAAAGTGCTCAAAAAGTCAAATAGTTGATGCAATACTTAGATGATAACCCTTGTTTCAAAAAATAATAACCAACAAGCATTCATTTGGGCCTTTATAACCTTTCTTTCAATACCTTTTAGCCCTTAGCCATGTTACAAGCTTAGTAAAGTCCACGCATATTGGATAATGTTTGCTGAAGTTTTCCTGAAGCTTAATTTTGCGATAAGGAGAAATGATTTTCAATGTGTCGTAAAAAAAAGAAGAGGAGAAAAAAACAAAAAAAAAAAATAAAAAGAAAAAGAAAGAAGAAAAAGTAATGTCTCGGGAAGAGGAGATCTCCCTACCATCTAACCAGAAGCATGCAAAAGAAAAATCAAACTAATTTGGGGCCATCCTTTTAGCCGATCCTTTTCATGTCCAATACCTCTTCCAAATGGAACCCCTTGCCAAAGAAAAATCGGGACAACTTTGTGAGTCTCACACGAGATTTTCACCAACCCACACCACAATACAAAAAAAAAGCAAACAAAAAATTGGGCGGCTTTGTGAGTCTCACACAAGTTTTTCATCAATCCATAACCTCAAGACTGGGGGCAGCTTTGCAAATCTCATTTGAAATTTTCTCACCCTAACTTCCATGGATCCAAACCCCAGCTCATTTTCCATAACATCAAGCTGGGGCACCCTTTGTGTATCTCGTGTTCACCTTGACATTCTCATATCACATCTCCTTTGAGGATTATGAGGAATGACTTGTCCAAACAGTTATCCCATTCTCCTCTAAACCCTTCTGAACATCTCTCATTTCTCCACTTGCCAACAAATTCAAGCATGTGTGCACTGGTGTCTTGAAAAAAAAAGTCAAAATGTAATAATCTCAAATTTAGACCTCGGATGTATGACATTACTCAGTTTTCACAAAACATTGAACATGAGGACCAGGTTGATGATTCCAAGTAAGACAGTCGACTCTAGCGAAAAAGAAAAGAAATGCAAAACAAAGCAAATGCTTTTCATATGTGCATCCATCCATCAAAAATAAAATTTTTCGGATCGAAACCCTCTTCATTCATATGAATGGTTATCAAATCCTTCTTCAGAAATACAAAAAAAATGAAATGAAATGAAAATGACATTAAAATTTTCTCTTTCAAGTGATGTTGTTTATTGTCGATCATGTTTCTCTCATATTGCAGTTTTGACACCCTGATCCTGCATCAAGATTTTGACACTTTGTCATGAAGAGTTTTGACTCCTTGTTGCTTTTCAAGAATCAATTTTTTGTCGAAAACCACAAAAAAAGAACTTTTCAAAAATTTACAAACTTAAAAATTTCAAAAGCCCAGTTTCACCTGGCAATTTCAAACTTCAAAAGCTCAGTTTCATTTGGCCATCTCAAAATTTCAAAAGCCCAGTTTTGTCTAGCACCCAAAGCCCAGCATGCCTGGCACCTCAAGCTCAAGTTTTTCTTTTTGTTTCGGCACTCTGTAAGACAATGGTTGAACCCTCAAATCACATCATTCATCCATTTGGTTTGTACACCCTCCACGAAGTTAGTACACCTCACATCATTCATCCATAGGGTTTGTACACCCTCCACGAGGTTAGTACACCTCA
>NW_014542352.1:196859-223668 GCF_000741045.1 Vigna radiata var. radiata | reverse complement strand
TATATATATATATATATATATATATATATATATATATATATATATATATATATATATATATATATATATATATATATATCACTCCATCATTTACAACAATTCTCTGTATGTGTTAAATAGGCTTAACTAATTCAGCGTCTAAGTTTTATTTTGAATTTGTCATAAACGTACATTTTAGTTTTGTTCTATCCCTTTTGAAAGTTAAAAATTAACAGACATAAACGTAAAGCTGTTAATTACAAGACTAAGCACAATAATATTTAGCTTAACCATATATAGCCACATCAAAATTAATATTTTGTCTACGAATTGTGACTATACCTGCAATCTGCAAAATAAAAACTACACCCACAATCCGTCCACTATTTATACAGGTACCGTTTAAAAAAAAAAAAACACTGAATATTTTGTTCGTACCCGCAATACTCTCGAATATTAAAAAAATATATTATACATTTCTAAAATAAAATTACCAAAAATATTCATGAGTTCCACCATTGGTCGCCTACCTAATGCATGGATAGGATCAATGTAGTTCCACCATTTTTCCACACCAAAATTATCTTCTTTTTAACCTAAAGTTAACCTAGTTTCTAGAATCAAACTTTTGTTATTTGTAGAGACACCTTAAGGTCATATTTTTCTTACTGAGAGACCCTTCATGCTCACCTATCTACTTGACTTGTAAAAGGGTGATCAATTTAAAGAATTATAGACACTATATTCAATCTTTGGTGTGAGATTTCTCCTTTGAAGTGAAGCTGCCTTATTTTGATTGTACATATAAGTTAAGCTACACCGTTTAAGAATTTTGAAAATATGTATTGACTAATTCTTTAAAGTAAGAGAAGAAAAAAAAAACACTGCTTAATTTCTATACCAAGAAAATTGTCTTATAGTATGATGTAATTACACTTTTTTTTTTAATTCACATAAGAATTTGACTTTTTTACAACTTAAAACGATAAACAAAATTATGTTTTGATGCATGACTAAAATTACATCATTTGAAAACGAATAAATTATTTATAGGGTCACATGAGTAACAACTACTGAACTACTCATCAAAACAACATAACATAAGTTAAAATGAATTGAAGAAACCAAGCAAGGTAAATCAATAATGTCATGATGTTACTACCAATGTGAAATTCAGATGTCGTGGTAATGTGTAGGCACATTGAAAGGATAAGAGAAAGAAACAATGAGTATGAGCGCATTTTCTATCATATATGTACAAACATGTTTTACTATATGGGTTAAAAAACTCCGAAATGCTTCCTATATTCCTTTGTTTTCTGATGAACTAACTCTACCAAAAAAATCTAGTTAAGGAACCCAAACAACAATAATTAAAATAAAGAAATAAAGAGTATAGAAGTAAATGAAGATGCAATAGCTTTTTGTACCTTGATTCCGAACGAATCCCAGAAAACAAAAATTGGACAAGCCAAGGCTTCTCAGTTCCCTCATGGGAAGGAACAATGACCAGTTTAAGCTAAGCATGGGCTGCAAACAAAATGGTCTTAATGAATTCCTATATGGTCCCATTTCACCATATGGAAATTGAAATAGTTCCATTCCACCACTTTCCTTTGTATGAAGATTGCCCAGTGCGAGATGAATGATGTGGCCAGAAGATGAACTGCATGTGACTCTTTCCCAGGAGCAACAATCGCTCTTTGGGTCATTCAACCACGAAGCTAGCACATATGACTCATTGTCATAACTAGCTTTGAAATCTAACAGTGCATTCCTCTCTTCTTCGAAACAACCATTTGTGCCTAACACATGACACAGAACTACCATTACTCCCATAAACACCAACCACGTTTTCTTCCCACAAAACTCCATATGGAAATGACTTCAAAATTACTACTTTTTACAATTTGTAATGTACATATATAGCTCTCACCCTCTTAACATTTTGTGCAAATTAGAACGCGACATATGGTTGCTACTCAACCATTGAATAAAAATAGCCAGATAAACCCTAGAAAGATTCATGAGTGGATGGAAATCTTCTGCATGTCTCCACACTACTTAGAAAGATAAGTATTTGACCTTAAAGTTGTTTGCTCTTCACAATACTGTTCCGTTTCAATACGGGTATCTTATGTTAACATATCCATGGTTGACCAGGTCAACAGAGGGTCATCCTCTAAAGTATGTGAAATTTGTTGTTATGCAAAATTATGATACTGCAATAAAATATCAAATTAATTTTTAAATATCAGTGTCCAGTAAAATGTGATTTTAGTTCAAAGGTTTCGTGATTTTCACGGAATACAAAAAGATCAGTTCTTTTTAAAAAACATTAAAAAATTGTAAAATGACTTACATGAAAGAGATCCGTTAGTCAACTCTAAGTTGATACTAACTATTTTTCACTATTTTTAATAAATAAATATTAGTGTCGGTAACAATTAATATACAACTAAAATAATGAGATATTAGGGATGTCTCAACCCATGAGAATTTGAAACCTATAATACTATTTCTTTGTCGAGCATTTTTTTTGTCACAAAAGTCAGCAGGATATGATTTGCATTTTCCAAGCAAGTTCATGTCATGTATGTTATCATTATATAAAGATTTTATTAAAAAACTAAAAAAGAAAAAAAAAACATTAGTTCACCACCCACAATTAAATTACATCGCATTAATAGGAAATGAAACCTATATATTATGAAAAAAAAAAATCTTTCACAAAAATCACTCCATACTTTGACTCCACTTACAATGAAAAAAAAAAACTTCATATTAAAAAATTTATCATTAGTCAATTTCAGATTTCACATAAAACCTTTAATTTTAGAAATTTTTGCTTTTATCTTACACTTACTAAGTTTTTTTTTTTAATTTGAATTGGCTCATTATCTTTTTCACTATTAGAATCTTTCTTTTCATCAAACACACTAATTCATTTAAAAGTTATTTTCAATTCTTCTATAAAACAAGTCTAGATATCAAAAGATGACAGATTGTCTTTAAACTATTATGAGTTAAATATAATTGTTGCTATCCGTAAATTATTAACAATGAAAATCACATTCTCCAATTAAGACATATCCGGCTAGTGTAGCAACCAACGTAATTTTACACCTGTTAATGTCCTATCAGACATGAAATTTTACCCCTTTTATTAAATTGGCACCAAATTTTACGTTAGTCCATTGGACAACAAACACTGTTTTACGTCTGTTACAAGAACGTTTGAGTTAAATTACACATGTTATCTCCGGAAATGACACCCCAATAATGTAGAACATTTCTCAAACATAAAGAAACGAAAATAAGAGACGTAAAAAGTCTTTTTCGTGAGTTGAAATTTGAAAACCATTTTATGCTGGTTAATCGTTACGATAAGTCATGTGGGATAAAAAATAGAAAATTATTTAGAATGGGAGAAAAACCATGAAACTTAATGGCTCATCAAATCAAACCATTGATCAAAAGTATGAACTACAAATAAAATCATTTTCCCTTTAGTTTTCTGTTTGGTTGAAGAAGTTCTTAGTAGAGGAATTTCTCATCTCATTCAATTTCCTTCATATGTTCTTTATGTGATGATATTTTTGTCTTTTGTAGAGGTGAAAATGAAACGCATGATTGCATACACCCCAAACTGCAAGAAGAAAAAAGAACAGCTATTACTCACTTCCGTTATAAAGAATTTCATAACACTACAATTTGATAAGCAAATCCTGATACCGAGAAAAAGATATCATCCACAAATTAATACAAACGGTTTTTCAAGGGGATTCAAGCGCGAACTTATAGCTCAAAATATAATATTTTTATCCTACTGATGTCTTAAAAGGTTCTCAATCATGTGAAACTACTTCGGCATAAACCAAAAAGTAACAGTAACACACACTTCAGTTGAGTAAATTTGTGAGAACCTCAATAAATAACAAACGAAATTGTCATGAATTTCACCTAATTTAAGTGTGTTGGAAAGAATATAACGTACATTGTTAGAGTATATATTTTTGCATAAATGTCAAGTCACCCACATGAACAACTATAATCTTTGCAGGAGTTCAACACATTCAAACAAGAGAAGTTTGCATTTTATATACATTTTCATCATAAATTAGGAATACAAACGATGTAATTTTAGAGATAATTAGAAAATTAATAAAATTTGGACAGAGTGATACAGTGTACTATGTATGAAGAGAAAAAGAAACCAAATAAAAGGACCCTTTTTCTATTATCCTACAAACTTATAAGCAAAGCTTGGAAACTTCATTGATTCATTTACACAATGTTGATGATTAGTTAATCAAGGCCCAAGCAGTGATATCACAACTAAAACATTTTTCTGAGACTTCCTTCAGCCGTCACATTAATAGGACCACTGTCTACACAAATAATAACAACACAACACATACGTTAAGATTTAAGCACATGAGGATATCCCACCCAAAAGAATAGTTGGGACTTAAATACAAGAGGATATTACAACCTAAGAATTAGTCCATTAAGTAGGAGAGTCTTAAGGCTTATATTCTACTCAGTGTAAGACTCTTAAAACAAATAGAATCACAAACAGTTACACAATGTGTAGTTGAGTTTAACACTATCTCACTAACACAGTTACCCAAAGCACAATGATTAATCGAGAAATTTAACTAGGATAAGTCGGTCCAAATATAATAACAACACAGTCTACCACATAAAAAATTATATATAGCTTACTCAGAGGACAGTCATCCCCTGGAAGTTTACAGTCTAGACAACATCCATCAAAGGCCATTCTACTTATCCCACACGTTTCATCCTGAGCATCCTAGGTCCATGAAGCAATACCGTGCCATCTTCATAAAGATATTTCCAATGTTCTTCAGCCTCCAATGTCGTATTCCTTTCTTTCACCCTTATGGCAAGCTCCACGCTAGCAGCTTGACATCATGCTTTAAACGGTGTGTGTAACCTCTTTCGATGCTTTGTTTCCTAAAAATCTCTTCGTATGTTTGCGTAGTTTCTTTCTTTTCCGCTTTCAGATCTACAAAATTATTGCGAGCATTTCGTAGCTCCCTTATCAACTTAACATTTTGACCTCAAATTTCTTCTATTTCTATCTTCAATTATTTTACCTTATCAGACTCTGGATCTTGAAACTGCCCTTTGTTTGCTAATTGACCTCTGATTGACTTGAATGGCAACTTAATGCCTTTACCTTTTGTGTAATCCAATTTTGATAACTGTTGGAATTTAAGAGTATTAGAGACAGTATTCAGATTCATAAAGAGTTACAATTATTCATGAAAAGTTACCATTCATGAAGAGTCACAATTATTCATGAAAAGTTAACATTCATGAAGAGTTACAATTATTCATGAAGAGTTATCATTCATGAAAAGTTATAATCATTCATGAAGAAATGTAACTAATAAGAATCTGGTATCTCTTGGATTTGAAAGATGCATGATCAACATCTATATAAAGGGATCTTGTGCTCTATTGAAAGTAGAGATTTTAAGAGACTTGAAAGATCTTTTCTCTACATTCGGTCATTCTCTTAACACACAAGTCAATTCCTGACAATCATATTCTTGTTTAACGTTAATACTAAGAGTGGGTATTATCGTTGTATTTCTTCTTTGTATCTCAAAAGCGGATTTCGTGATCCCCTTCACTCTTATAAGGGACGAAATATTGCTTTTAGGAAAATGTGTATTCACGCCTAGAAGAATATATTAAGTCTACATTGTTGTTCATCTCTTGTTTCCCTAAGTTCTTGGAAAATTGTTCCAACAGTCTAAAAGCAATATCTTCTATAAGATGAAAACAATTTGTGAGATGTCTGCAAACTTTCACAAATTAGACAAGTTTGAAGGCATTGGTTTTCAACGATGGCAAAAGAAGATCCATTTCCTTCTCTCGGCTCTAAACGTGGCATATGTTCTAAGTTCTCCCCAACCCAAAGAAAGCGAAACCGAGACATTGGAGGAACAACGGAAAAGGAACAAATGGGAGAATGATGATTATGTCTGTTGTGGTCACATTTTGAACGGTATGTCTGATCCTTTATTTGAACATTTCTATCATCTTATTTCTCTATGAAGGATATGGGAGAAGCAGATGTTATACTGGGTATAAAGATTAAGAGAGAAAATGAGAAATTAATTTTGTCTTAATCTCATTACATTGAGAAAGTACTCAAGAAATTCAACAATTATGAATGCTCTCTTGTTTCAACCCCTATGGATCCTAGTTTAAAGATATTACCTAATGGTGGTAAAGCAGTTTCACAACTGGAATATGCAAGGGTAATAGGATGTTTAATGTATGCAATGACAAGTACAAGGCCAGATATTGCTTTTACGGCAAGCAAATTGAGTAGATATACTAGTAATCCTAGTCTATCACATTGGCAAGCAGTACGTCGAGTACTTAAGTATTTAAAGAAAACTATTAATTATGGATTAATATATAGTGGTTATCCTTCAGTTTTGGAAGGATATTCTGATGCAAGTTGGATTACAAATGCAGAAAATCACTCTTCAACTAGTGATTGGATTTTCCTCTTTAGAAGAGGTGCAATTTCTTGGTCAACCAAGAAACAAACTTGCATTACAGATTCCACTTTGGCTTCAGAGTTTATAGCTCTACCCTCGATAGGAAAGGAAGTCAGATGATTAAGGAATCTCACGTTCGAAATACCATTATTACCAAAACCAATATCACCAATGGCAATACATTGTGACAATGTTGCAACATTGGCAAAGGCTTATAGTCAAGTATACAATGACAAATCAAGACATATTGGTGTGAGACATAATTATGTCTAAGGACTCATCAAAGATGGAATTATTACAATAGATTTTGTACGAACAAAGTTTAATTTGGCTGATGGATTTACTAAAGCATTGGCTAAAGATTCCATTTCCAGAATGAAAATTGGAATAGGAATGAAGCCCACAATTAATCACAAGTAAGAGAATCTTAATTTAACGCTTAATATGACATTAAGGGTGTGTTCTTATGAAGGGATTTGGGGGAGATGATTTGGGGGGGATGATTTGAGTTGATTTGAGTGGATTTAAGGGTAATTTTGTTGTTGTTTTTTTGAGTAGATTTGTGGGTAATTGAGAGTGGATTTGAGNAAAAAAACTAAAAAACATTTTCACAAACAAACAATCAATCTTTCAGCCAGAACTACGTGATCCTTGATTCTCCATCCAAAGTGGAGATACGTAGGAGCAAGGCTAGTCCTTGTATGGTTCACTTTCCAAAAATCCAAAAAAATTCAAATATTTTTTTCAAACAAATTTCTCAAACAATTTCTCAAACAAATTTCTCAAACAAATTTTCCAAACGATTGAAAGAACTACGTAACCCTGATTTCTCGGTCCAACTGAGAATACATAGGAGCAAGGTCAATCCTTGTCGGGCACAAAAAAATAAAAAAATATTTTGTTTTCTTTAGAGTTTTATTTTTAGGGGAAATTAAACATTTTGCAAATCACATCAAGTTCGCGTATTTAGTTAAAGGTACTGCCTTAGGGCAGGCGTTGTGGGGGTACTAACACCTTCCCTACACGTAACCGACTTCCGAAACCAGAATTTGGTTTTGTAGACCTTGCCTTATCATTTTACGGTTTTTTCGTAGTTTTCCAGAATAAACTAAGGTGGCGACTCCAAAAACTTTTTCTTTATCGTTTTCTTTTTTGGATCGTCGTCCCGTCACGATTTTGCGGTTGCGACAGATTCATACCATGTTTGTGGATCGATGAAGACGTCTTCACATCACAACAATAGGTATTGCATCCTCTTCATTGATGACTTCTCTAGAATAACATAAGTCTATTTCTTTAAGGCAAAGTCAAAAGTCTTCGGAGTATTCAATAAATTCAAGGCCCTTATCGAGAAGCAAAGTGTAAAACAGATAAAAGTACTTAGAAGTGATCATGGCAAGGAGTACATCGTGCAAGTTTGACAAATCCTATGAAGATGAAGGCATAAAGTGACAATTGACTGTGGCATATACTCCATAACAAAATGGTGTGTCAGAGAAAAAGAATTACACAATCATGGAGAAGGCAAGATCAATGCTAAAAGAGAAAAGTACGTCAAACACTTTTTGGGCTGAATTAGTCTACACTATAGTTTACATTCTAAATAAACTAAGGCAGTCTAAGATAAGACTCCTATTGAAGCTTGGAGTGAAATAAAGCCATCAGTTAAACACCTATGAGTATTTGAATCTATATGATACATACATGTTCTTGATCAAATAAGACATAAGCTTGAAGACAAGACTATACGAGGAATATTAGATATAACACAAAATCAAAAGGCTATCGAGTCTACAACCTACAAACAAAAATGCTCATCATCAGTCGAGATGTTCAAGTTGATGAAAATGCTTCTTGGAATTGGGAAGAAGAAAAAGTTATTAAAAGAAAAAATTTAGTTCCAATGCAACAATCTCAAGAACAAACTCAAGAAGAGGCAGAAAATTCAGGTATGTTTTCTTCACCTCCACAGCAAGATTCCTCACTTGAATCCAGCACAAGACAAGTAAGATTTTTGGTAGACATATGAAACTTGCAATATGACCATTATTGAGCCTAATTGTTATGAAGAAGCCTCAAAACAAGAAGAATGGGTCAAGGTAATAGAGAAAGAAGATCAAATTGAATATATTCACGAAGGTATTACTAAGACCAAGATTTGACCTATTGTGTTCTATGCTTGGAGTTATTGAATTTGCATCAAGGAGAAGTATTAAATTGTAATGCAAATTCTAGAAGAATATAGAAAATCATAAAGACAGAAAATGTAATACAAATTCTAGAAAATTGTAGAAAAGCTTAAGATAGGAAGAAGAAAATCAAGAACCTGGTTGTAGAAGATCGAGCCAAATCAACTTCGAATGAGTCGCGGTGAGCATAGGTTGATCGAGTCAAAGTTCGATCCTGGTTGACTTGAATCGAAGGTTGACATCGAGTCGGCTTGGGTCAAAGTATAGTCGGCTTGGGATGAAGATTGACCCAAGTCGACCAAAATTAAAGGTCGCCCAAACTAAAGGACGACCCGAGTTGGCTCAGGCAAAAGGTCGAGCCATTTTAACTCAATGGTTGAGTCGATTTGGCATGGTAGAAGGTCGAGCTAACTCGACCTAAGAAAAAGGTTGAGCTAACTCGACCTAAGAAAAAGGTTGAGCGAAGTCTACCTAAGCCGGAGGTTAAGTCGAGTTGATGTGGACCAAAGGTCAAGGAGATTCAGCCAAAGCTGAAGGTCTCGTTTACGCAGACTCGGGTAAAGGTCGAGACAAGCTAGTCTAAGCCAAAGGCCCAGGTGAGTTTGCCCTTGCCGATGTTAATGATGACCAAAGGTTAAGACAAATTAACTAGGTTGAAGGTTAAGATAATTAAGGTGGGTTGAAGGTCGAGACGACTAGACTTGGGCCGAAGGTTGACATGAGCTTATCTAACTGAAGGTTCATTAGTCAGTTAAGTTAAAGGTCAAGTTGAGTCAATATGGACCTAAGGTGACTCGTCTCAATCTTGACTGAACATCAAGACAATCAACAGAAGCCAAAGGTTAGGACGAGTTAGGTTAAGTTGAAAGTCAAGATAAATCATTTTGGATTGGAAGTCTAGCTAAGTCCAAATATTTTTAAGGTTAAATATATGTTTTAGTCCTCATATTTGTTCCCCATTCTCAATTAGGTCCTCATGTTTTTTTTTTGTCCCAATTGCATCCTAATATTTGTAAATTTGAGGCAATTAAGCCCTCTCTGTTAACTGACCACTAACATCGTAGGCCAATTGAGAGGGTTTAATTGCCTAAAATTTACAAATATTAGGATGCAATTGGAACAAAAAAAAATGGAGAGGGCTTAATTCCTCAAATTTACAAATATTAGGATGCAATTGGGAAAAAAAACATGAGGACCTAATTGAGAATAAGGAACAAATATGAGGACTAAAACATATATTTAACCTATTTTTAAAATAGAAATTCTCTTTAAAAAGAAAACTTAATTGTTTTATCTAAATAAGAAAATTGAAATTTGAAAAATTTTAATTATTCTATTGAATCAAACTATTTAAAAAATGAAAATTGTAAGTAATTTAAATACATGAATTTTAATTTCTTGAAATTACTAAACATAACCTAAAACTTAAACCTTTGATAAAAAGTCTGAACTACAAAGAACACCTTTAGCAGCACAAAGTACATACCTTGATTTGGAACGTAGCTTACAAGACGATTCCCACTCAATTCCAACATTTCCAAGTTTGGTAAAAGTGTTAATTCTTGAAGAAGAAAACAAAAATAAATCAGAATGTGAAAAAGGTCTCCAATTTAAAGATGAAATAATTATTAATTGTCTGCATTCACATATTCTTACCTTTCATCGGAAAGGGGCCACCTATAAAATTACCAGCCATTGCTAAATTCTTGATGGATGGGAGAGCACTCACAACTTCCATTATACTCTCATTGAGGTAATTGAAACTCAGATCTAATGTCCCCAACTTTTTCAATCTTGACTTGCTTTGATAATCTGCAAGGTTTCAGAAATTTACTTCAATGACTGATGAAAAATAAATAAAAATATATGTGTGTGTGTAATCTTAACTAAATTTTGTTGCGTATAGATTTAGAAAATAATCTCTTCATATTTCAAACTAAGCATTAACTATTTTATTAACATTTGTTTTAAGTTTTTTTTATCAATGTTACTTAATTAATAACACTTCTTTTAAGTTTTTAGTTTAAGATAAAATAAGAAACATCATTCATATCATTAGAAAATCTTAGCAAAACACTGTGACTCCAAGATTTCACATCATTAGCAAATTTCAGCAAAACATTTTTAAATCCAAGATTTCTCGAGTTCTCTAACCTAGCTTCGAAACGTAATTTCTCTTTTTGGTAGAGTTCTTACTGTGCGTTCATCACTTCGTTAGCCAATGGTCTCGCACAATTAAATGATACTAAAAAAGCAACGACACACATACACACATATGTACCTTGAGATGCAAGAAAGGTGTCATTGCCAATAAGATTCATGCTCAAATCCAACACTTCCAAGTTTGGTAAACGTGATAATTCTTAGAAGAAAGAAAAAAAAAAAAAAGCAAATTAGAACATGCATAATCTCCAATTATGAAACATGTAATAGTACTTACATAAGTTGCATTCATACCTTTCATAAAGCGTCCACGAATAGAATTACCAGAAAGATTCAAATTCTTGATAGATGGAAGAGTACCCACAAGTTCCATTATGCTCTCATTGAGATAATTGAAACTCAGATCTAATGTCTCTAACTTCTTTAACGTTGACTTGCCATCATCTGAAAGATATATATATATATATATATATATATATATATATATATATATATATATATATATATATATATATATATATATATATATNGCTGCATCATGAAGCTTCTTCCATGCACTCTCTACAACCATCTCTTCCATCTGCAAAAACCACAGAAACTGAAATTGAAACAATGCATTGAAACATTACCTCTCCAAAGCTCCCACTGTTGTGCTCCTCTTCACCATCCACACAGAAAACTATTCTTGCAAAGCACCACACACTCTCAAACACAGGTTTTAATACATACACCAAACACACTCTTTTATTAATGGTCTTACCTTGTTTTTCAAATTCAAATAAGGGTTCTGAGTGAAGGGTTGTGTCAAACAGTAATCTCGCAGCGAATCTCCCCAGCTACGCACACCAGCTATGCACTGAAAAGAGACCGAATAAGCATGGCCAGGCCGCATGCATACTGGAAAATCACATGGACAGAGCTATGGTGAAAGGTTCACGTGAAACAACAGTGCAGTGCCTCTNNTTTTATTTTTCAGCTGATACAAGGCTTTTTAGTTTTTTAATATTTAGTTGAATATTACGTTTTTTATTAATATGGTAGGGGTTGGAATTTTCAAGATTGGCAGAGGGGCATAGGGGTCTTTTAAAGGTAAATCACCTCAAATCCTTGCGTATTGGAGAGATTGGTAAAACAGTGTTAAATTTCGAAATCCACTCAAATCACTTGTAATCCGTTCTCTGCAAATTCACACAAGGGAACAACATTTGAATTTTAATCCGCGCTTCGAAATTCGCTTGAACAGTGTTATCTGTTCAAGCGAACACACGCTAAGTCTTAAGTTCAATAAGATTGAATCTCTTATATGATGATTGAAAGCACAAATAATTATTTCAAAAGTGCTTTAGATCTATGATGTTTAGGAGGTTGACTAATTCTTAATTGATTTCTTGAATTTATGTTTTGTCACGGAAACATGTTTACCTAAGAAATCAACCTATGTAAGTGTGAAGTTTGGCCGCTTCAAGAAGTCAAGGAGGCATGACTTTGTTGCACATATGAATAGATATGGACGCATGACCCTATTGTGTCAAGTATAACAAGAATATGTAATTTATCTTATATGTAGAGTATCTTCAAGAATTCATTATGTATTATGTTGGTTCAATCGTTGCGACACCAATAAAATGCGAATTCTTGAAATGTGTGTTCTACTAAGCGAAAGTTCAAGTCGATGTACACTTTCATTTATGTGTAAGATTGCAATTATTAAATTGATTTTTGTGTTATGTAATTATACAATACTCTCAAATGGTGGAGGATTGTTGGAATTTAAGAGTATTAGAGACATTTTTCAGATTCATGAAGAGTTACAATTATTCATGAAAAATTACAATTATTCATGAAAAGTTACTATTCATGAAGAGTTACAATTATTCATGAAAAGTTACCATTCATGAAGAGTTACAATTATTCATGAAGAGTTATCATTCATGAAAAGTTATAATCATTCATGAAGAAATGTAACTAATAAGAATCTGGTATCNCATTCATGAAGAGTTACAATTATTCATGAAGAGTTATCATTCATGAAAAGTTATAATCATTCATGAAGAAATGTAACTAATAAGAATCTGGTATCTCTTGGATTTGAAAGATGCCTGATCAATATCTATATAAAGGGATCTTGTGCTCTATTGAAAGTAGAGATTTTAAGAGACTTGAAAGATATTTTCTCTACATTCGGTCATTCTCTTAACACACAAATCAATTCTTGACAATCATATTCTTGTTTAACGTTAATACTAAGAGTGAGTGTTATCGTTGTATTTCTTCTTTGTATCTCAAAAGTGGATTTCATGATCCCCTTCACTCTTATAAGGGACGGAATATTGCTTTTAGGAAAGTGTGTATTCACGCCTAGAAGAATATATCAAGTCTACATTGTTTTTCATCTTGTATCCCTAAGTTCTTGGAAAATTGTTCCAACAATAACTGACTTCTTGATTTGTCACTCCTATCCTTTTATCTGCCTCAAATTGCATGATGTTTCCCCATGCTCTTCTAATCTCTCTTAGCTTCTCAACAAAGCATCGATCTTCATAATAAATGAATAATGGGGTGAGATAATCGGGGGATGGTGCCCCTCTCATGGGATGCCCAAACTGCCTCTATACCAAAATAGGATTGTAGTTGGTACAGTACCGAGCTCCAATGAGTGGAATGTTGGGGAAATTGCCACAATAATGGATGAAATACCTTCCTTCAAGCCAAGAAGAATGTCATTTTATCTTCCCTCCATTTAGACCTACGGCGAAATGAGTCCATTCCTCTGCCCTTGAAAAACCACTGATATAACACCGACAAACAACAAATAATCTTTTGTTCTTTCCTTTCATGGCAAAAACTCACTGTCCCATAAACATTAGCGAGAATTACAGTAACAAGATTCTCTGATCTCGTCTTAGTTGCTACAAAAACATCCATCGCGCCATAATCCACAAAATCCTCAACCTTAGGAAACAACATGATGCCATATAATGTAAGGGCCAACATGTCCATGAATGTTTTCCACTCTTCACTACTAGCCAGACGATGTAGGTATTGCTCCAGGTACTCTTGAGTGAGTCCTTTCACATTGTTTTTTGTTACCAGCCTGTCCTCTAATTCTCTAGGGTGCAATTTCATTATAGCAACGATGGTAGTAATAGAAACATGATGTTTAAAGTGTTGGTATGGTGTTGTACCCTTTAGAGATAAGCCCAAGATGTGCTCAAACTCTTCTACAGTCGGTGTCATTTGAAAGTCTTGAAAAGTAAAGCATCTAAGTGGAGAATCATAATATTGGGACAGGGTAGTGATAGTAAGTGATTGTACGTCTACCTCCATCAGATTGAGCAAATTTCCATACTTCTTTCTGAATATTTCTCTCTTCATTGTCTTCATTTGCTTTCCTAATCTTTTCAATCTCGTTAGATTCATACTGGAGACTCTAATGTGTGATCTTCTTCTTAATATGAAAAAATTAGTTTGTTGCATAGTTTCAAATTGCATGTTAAGTCCCAACCTTTACGATATCAAACAACTATGTGATTTCCACTAGTATTGGTAAAAATGTTGCTAATGCATGTGATGTATGAAAACATATATGCCAAATAATAATTGAAAGACAACATGTTTTATGCTTTTAAGGTAGGTCCAACGTCCTAAGGTCAAAGCATTGTATATGCAATCTCACAGGGAAAGCTTCCTAAACCTAAAATCAAGGCCACCAGAGCTATGGTCCTTTTCACAACTTTTCCACAACAGTTGAAACGCAACAAGGTGTGAAATTGTATGTAAAGAGAACAAACACTAGTTGGGGTTCTCACGATAGCCAAACTGGAAATACTCCAAATGTGACACCGCTACACAACCCTAAAATAAAAGCATGGTCTACGAAAAACAGATTTTCATGGTCTACGCGTAAGGAAGGTATTAGCACCATACAGCGCCTGCCCCAAGGCAGTACCTTTAACAAAATGTATAAAATTAACGTGGTTTTCCAAAATATTTAATTTTCTCCAAAAATAATAATATAAAGAAACTATTAAGAAACAAAAATATTTTTTTGTTTTATGAACCGACAATGATTGGCCTTGCTCCTACGTATATTCATTTAATGGAAAATCAGGGATCACATAATTCTTTATCTAGAAAAAGGTTTGTGAGTTTGTTTAAAAAGTACTATGGATTGATTTATATTTTTAAAAAAGTGAACCCAACAATGGTTGACTTTGCTCCTACGTATATCCATTTATAATGGAAAATCGAGGATTAGTAGTTTTGGTAAAAAAAAGTTTGGTTTAACAAAAAAGAACATTTTTTGGTTTTAAATATTTCATTTTTTTTTGTTTTAAAAAATGGTGGGAAAAAGAAAAGAAACTTGTCATAGGCCGACGCGTACTTATATTAAAAAATTTATGATTTTAAGAAAATATTATTTGTGCCTAATAATAAAAAAAATAATATCTTTGGAAAAAACCTTCAAAGTATAATAAAAAGAGAAAAATAAGAATGTAGAGGTAACATAGCTTTTTAGCTTCTTGAATTATCCTAGTGCTTCCTCAATGGTTGTTGTTGACAGAACCCTTATGTGTGAGAACCTAATTTTCTCTATACTCTCTCTTTCAATCTTTATAATTCTTTAGGTGTTTTCCTCTATTTTTTCGTCTCCTTTTTTCTTTCACAGGGTGGGTATTTATATAAACACAATGTAATATTATGACAATCTTTTCTTAATTGAGAATTAATTGACAATGAACAAAATAAGGAAAGAAATGGTCTTGGTTGCAAGAAAACCAATTAAATAATATTTAAGACATTGATTATAATATATTTTTAGAAAATTTGTCCATTTTAAAAACTACATTTTTCCCTTTAAAAGAAACTGATTCAGCAAATTATATCAATATATTATTTTTAATTATTGCTTATAATTATTGGCATAATGTTGATTCAAATTATTTCCATATTAAACTAATATTTCAAAAATACTTTAAAGTTTGAAAATTGAGAGTACATTTTTTTAAGGAAAATTTATTTTATTATTTTCTTCTTCCCTTTTTCTTTACCCACCATTAATTATTATTTTCTTATTCTTTAATTTCAATTATTTACTTTCTTGGACGAAATTGGGTGTTGACACACATAATCAAATTTCTCTCAACAAAGGAACTATTTAATGCACCATGTTATAAAAAAAAAAACTACGAGAAATAAATTTCCAATAGACATATTTTTGTGACTACCTCGTTTTAAAAATCATCTAACACTTGAGGGTCAATAAATTTCTTGCATTTAGCATTGAAGAGAAAACTTAAACATGTTATAAAACCCCTAATTGAAAGAGGTAAGATGACACAAATAGCAATTGGCAATAGTTGTTGCAACAATGTGGAACTTTAAACTAACTAACTTCAAATCTTTCATAAACACATGACTTTTAATATTTGAAGAGTAACAACTCTAGGACAATTTTACACAACTTAAACACCAACAAAATCAATTTTTTGTTTTTAAAAGTATGACAAGATAATGATAAGTACATGCATCATCCAACTAATCGTGAATGTAACTCAGTACGGATATCCGTGTCAATCAAATCATGTCATGCTTTAACTTTTTTTTGTCTTCCCTTTCATATTAAGCAAAGTTCCAATTAAACCACAACATACACTTTTTTAACATGCATCACATATATGCAATGTCTTACATCAAGCTGGCACCAATATGAAATATTATAAAATATTGATCATATTTGTTCATATGTTCTTTTCGTCATGCATTTGTGCCATAATCCGTCGATAATGTATAAAATCCATCGATAATTATAAACTTTACCGACAGACTTTTTTATCTGTCGGTACTACAAGAAAAATCGTTGTTATCTACAACCAAAATCCGTATGTAACCTCAAAAATCCGTATATAAAATAGTATTACATACGGACAAAAATCTGTATATAAAATGGTCGTAGCTAGTATTATATACAGATTTTTTCGTATATAATTATGTACGGAAAAATTCGTATGTAATTATATATGGAAAAATCCGTATATAAAATCCGTATGTAAAATTATATACGAACAAATTCGTATACAAATTTCGTATTTACATACGGAAAAATTTGTATGTAACATTGTTTATAAAAAAAAATGTTTTATTCAACACCTGCACATACATTAATTACAAACTTGTAATATACATACCAATCACCACAATAACTTTTAGGTTTAATGTATTCAGAGGTCCTTATTTATGTGAATTCGTATCAATTGGATCCTCGTATTTTGGAAATATTCAATTGAGTCCCTATTTTGGTAAAATTGAGTCAATAATGCCCTTGCCGTTAAATAGTAATGAATGACGTTAACTTTATGGCGAGGTGGCAAGCTTAGCTAACATTCAATAAACATGTGGCATTACGTGGATATATTTTTATTTGATTAAACCTGTGTCAAACCAAACCTCTCCATCTCCCCCTTACCTCAGCCACCCATGCGCCACCCCAAATTCACTCTCTCCCCAACCCTAAACATCAAACCCCCAAAACCTTCGCGAAATCTGGTTATTTGGAATTAATGATTATGATCTAATTTTTCTTCGTCTCAACTTTCCAATCTATCGAATGATTCAGATTTTTACTTTCTCATAGGGTTTCTTTGCCATATTTGGATTTCGATCATCTACTGGATTGAGTTTCTCTGCAGTCAATTTCGATGTTGACTTCAATGCATTCTTTTTCTCTGTTTAATTTGAGCATGTTTTTGTTTTACTACCTTTACTTAATGAACTTGGGTTTTATTTTATTTTATTTTTAATTTTAGATGTTGATCAAATAACTGTTAATTTTTTGTACGATGCACTCTACATTTTTGCAAGGGGGAGGTCATGGGGGAAATGAGGCTTGAATGGCAAGCATTGCTGAAGTTTGTATGGCATTAACATTAGATCCCCTAAACGGCAAAATCTGATGACCTGGTACTGTATAACCCTGCATTGCCTAATAACCATGACTATTAGGTACAACCTGACCTAATTGTCCATATGGGTAAATAGTTGTATTCATTGTTCCAGGAACTCCATATAATTGAAGGTATTGTTGCCCCATATATGGGTTATACAGACTATGTGGGTAGATGTTCTCTGGTCCATATGTTGTATACCCATATAGAGGGTAAATTAATCCTTGTTGATAGCTGTAAGAAAGCGATTTTTGGTACCCAAAGCCTCCAACATAGCCACCGCGAGGTGTTTGAATACTTCCAACATAAGGGGAGGCAGGTCTTACCCGTCCATAAGGCAAAGTTGGTCGTGGTCGACTAGGTGAAGCTAGGTTACAGTTCGCCCTTCTACCATCAATAATAGGAGTTGGATCAGCACAGGTTCTCCTTGCAACCTCAGGATCCTGGAAAGTCACCTATACCAAAACCATAGCCCTTGGATCGCCCTGTGTTCTTATCGGTGATGACAACGGCCTCGACAATCTCGCCGAACTGCTCGAAGTAGCGGCGCATGGTTTCACTATGAGTCTCCCAGGCCAACCCTCTAACGAAGACTTTGGTGTAAGTGGTGTCTCCGAAAGGAGAATTGAGTAGCTGAAACCCCAAACTCGAACTCGATCCTAAACTCGGACCCTGGATCGCTTGGTACGCCATTAACAACGATCATTATGCTCCATTCATCTTTCTCTTTTTCTTTTTTATTTTATTTTATCCAACCACTGTAAGTTTGACGAAGAAATTATCCGTACCAGAAGAGCAAAGGAGAAGAAGAAAGAAAAAAACTTTGGGGGTACTGGAATCCATGGCACAGAAGAAAGTGAGAGAGGTAACAGAGATTATATTTAAAACTTAAAATAAATCTACTCTTAAAATAAATCCACATAATCACCTCTTACATTGCCACGTATTTATTCAATGCTAGCTCAGCATGCCATCTCGCGAGAAAGTTAACATCGTCCACAACAATTAACGCCAAGGGTATTATTGATTCAATTTTACCAAAATAGGGACTCAATTGAACACTTCCAAAATACGAGGACCTAATTGATATGAATCTGCACAAATAGGAACATCTGAATACATTAAACCTAACTTTTATTTAACACCATATCAAACATTTTACATTAAAAATAAATATATATTACTTAAAAATCATTATCAAATAAGTTTACAAGATGTCTAATATTCATAAATAGATTGTACTGTTCCTAAGATGTCAAATAATATAAATACTACAAAATAGAATGACAAGTATATAGTTTCCTAATAATCACTAAGGATTTTGTTCATCTTAGGGTTGATCTTGTTGCACATATTGCTTTTTTCCCTTCTCCTTATTAGATTGTGCCTAGAGTGGAGGAGGTAGATTAGAACCACTAGATGCCATGTACTGCCGTAAACAAATGCCATTGGATGGTCATACATAAAGTTGACAGACTCTATTAAACAATTAAGAAGATCAAAACCAAGAAGAACATTAAGATGAATTTAATAAAATTCATAACATTATAAGTATTTTACATTACGTTAGGATAAGAAGAATGAAACCAAGATTGATGCCCAGGTGACCCAATATACCAGAATGTGATTTAAATGTTGTTGGAAACCCTTCTAAACAGCAGTATGTAAATAAATACAATTGCGATCTGCAAAAAAAAAAAAACAATTAGCAACAAAAGGAAAAGTGTTAAACAATTGTTTTACAATGCTGTTAAATTCTCTTGTCTGATTCTAAACCAAAAATATTATTATTATTTGTATATACATATTGAGGCAGTGAGCAAGAGACAAATGGCAGAGGATGAGACAAGTAACTTAGCTTAAAGCTATACACCTTTGTTAATCATTCCAGTGTGGTGAAGGTTAACGTGAACCTCCTCCCATGTCCTTTCTATCTAACTTCATCTTCATTTCTTTAAACCAAATTCCTTCTTTTCCTTATCATAAAATAAGTCATAATATCTACAAATATTTACGTATTTTTTATACATCATTCTCATTGTTATAAACTTTCAACAGTGTGTGTCCATTAGGTTGGGAAACATGGATATGTCTTTTTTGGACTCAACAGTGTGTGTCTATTATGATGATTGGATATGAGAAGTAGATAGGAATAACAAAGGGGAAGTATGCACAAATTGCTTACCTTCCACATTCATCCTCACTCTCAAGATTTTACATCATTTTAGCTTTTCACGTTTCCACCAAATCTTACAAAGACCTATCAACCAAACAACTACCTCTGACCAAATTATAATAACTTATTTTTCTTATTATTTTCATATGTATACTATGTACCTTAATGGGATTTCGATTAAGAAAATCGTTCTATTATTCTTAACCCTTTTATTTTAATAATTCGAACTATTGTTAAAGTCAAACACAAACCAGCTTAACTCGATTATCTCACTTCTAACTATAATAGGATATCAGAAAAGTAGGCATCAATCATATTAAAAAGTCAGGCGACTACGTAAATTATTATTATTTTTCATTGAAAAGCTGACGCGGGTTTATACTAGAATACTACTCTGCTAAGTTACATTCAACAAAACTTTATTAAATATGTTTATAATTTAAATTATTAAAATTTGATTCTTTACTTTTCCCTTTTTTATAAAATTAAAAAATACTACTTTTTAATTTCTAACATTGTATGATGCTATTTAATAAATTATGTATTAAAATAAAAGTTAAATCATCATTTCAAGTAATACATAAAAGTATCGTGATATAAAATCGACATATAATACTTCAAAAACAAAAGAAAAGTTGTGAAAATAAAAGCAGTAATTTAATAAGTATTAATAATTAATAGTAATTTAATCCAACCATGTATCGCTTGGACACAGATGCAGGAGCAATGAAAAATCTTATTCTCTGGTTTTTATTTCATTTCATTACAGGTATATTACAAGATATGAACTTAAATTAGTGATGAAAGAATATCATATGCAAACATTGATGCAAACATTAATGTAATCATAATTAATTAGTGGTTATAATAAAAAATTCAAGGTTAAATATGTTTTTAGTCCTTATACTTTGGGGCGATTTTGGTTTTAGTCCCTATTTCAAACTAAGGTACAATTTAGTCCTTCAACTTTAGAAATCTCTGGTTTTAGTCCTTTTTACCAAATTTTTTTAACTTTATCTTTTGTTTCAAACGCATTTCTCAGTTAACATTGAAGCAAAAATGTGTCAAACAGTGTAAACAATCCAAATGCTATAAAGAAACGTGCTGGACAACATATCTTCCAGCTGTTCTCCTAAATAACATTTGTGTGCAATTTCTTCCAACGATTTTCCAAAATCAACCTTCTGATATACATCCAATGGGTCGATCTCGTAAAATATGGGCTAAACTATTTGGCCAAATGTTTCGTGGCATTCAATGATATTTTCAAGCTCAAGACAGCAAGCAGATTCATTGTATGATTTGGAGAAAACGATTATTGTAATCTTAATGTGTCGTATTGCTCGCATGTGCTCTTCCAGTTTCATTCCCTCGTGCAAATTCTCCTGGCTAATCAAAGTTTTGACTTGAGCTTATAAAAGGGCGGAGAGGAGATGAGAACCAAACCTTCGAATGATTTCTTCTCCACCAAAGTTGATGAACACATCGTGTATGAAATGGGGTTCTGATGCTCTTCCCCGACGACCTCTGCCTCTCCGCCCCGCACGACGTCATTTGCGACTACCCTACGCAACTCAACCAAACGCCCCACATCGTCTTACTCAGCTTCCACTACGTTTCCGATGAAACCCCCAACACCCCTTGCTCCTCCAATGCCACCCTCCACTTTCATCTCTTCAACTCCTTCCCCTACCTTCGTAAACTCTTCTTCTACAACTGCTTCAACCACGCCCCTTTTTCTCTCTCTCCTTCCTTTTCTTTTCCTTCCTCCCTCCAGGAACTTGTTTTCATCAACAACCCTTCTCTCATTTCATCTCTCACTTCTCTGCTTCAAAACCTCACCGCTCTCGGTAGAGTTATTCTCATCTTGCGAGCCATACCAAAAATGCGCCAATTAAAAAAATTAAATAAAGATTAGGGTTTGACCCTTTTTCGATTTTATGGATTACTAGCATTAGAGATTACTACGAAAATGAAAAAAGAAAGGATTGCAAACCAAATGAAGGTCTTAGTGTCACCCTAACGGAAATCAGCACCAAACCACGAAGGCCAAACGACAGTGTTGAACCAGATTCCTCAACGAGGCACAAGGAGATTTAGGGAAAGAGTTTTTGACACGAACACAACTCAAGTGTTTCAGTGCGTTCGAGAGATGAGAGTTTCAGTGCGTGGAGAGTGGAGAGTTGAAGTTAGAATTCGACAAAGATTTGAGAGAATCAGTGCGTGCGGAGAGTGAAGAGTTGAAGTTAGGGTTCAAGAGACTTGAGAGAATTAGTGTGTGGAGAGTGCAGAGTTTAAGTTACGGTTCAACGAGAAAAAATAGCTCGAGTGAGTGTTCCACCATATAAGCTTGCTTAGAATTAATGAAATCTAATTTCAATTTTTTTTAAAAAAATAATTTTCAGATCCGTATGAAAGATTGGTAGGTAATATTTGCTTTTACTAACATACGAATTATAACATTTATATACGAATTTTATCCTTAGAAAACTTTTCCGCCACCAGACGCAAAAATTACATATAGATATATGGGTATGTAAAATCTCTATATAAAATCCGTATGTAATATCTATGTTACATACGGATCAAAATCCATATGTAAATATCGGTAGGTAAAAATCATTTTTCCTGTACTACTGAAGGCTTTTGGTCATCGATAAATCTGTCAGTAATTACTGAAGGATATATCCGTTGGTAATTACCGAAGGAAAAGTCCTTTGGTTATTACCGAAGGCTTTTGGCCATCGGTAAATACCGCGACCTAGTTCATCTTCCTCTTCCTTCCTCCCTCTATGTCATTTTTTTTCGTTTTCTCTACAATTCTTAGATCTGTAAGAGAAAGAAGATGTTAGGACCGGTGATGTTCCTAATCACACAGATCAACTCTGCAACGGCTCGTCGAAAAAGTTGAGCTCGCTGGAAAAGTTGAACTTGTTGGAAAGGCTAAAAAGCAGATAGTGGTGGGTTGCAACAGTGGCGAGCCCACGATGGTGGAGAGCAACGGTGATAAGACTATGAGACGGTAAGAAAAAATGAGAAGGAGAAATGAGTAGTGGTGGCAAGAAGTTCTGGTGACCAAACATTGGAGGATAGCACTACTGGCAGGAAGAAGTATGACACTAAGGTGGTAAGGAAAAATGAGAAGGAGAAATATGCGTGATGTTTGCCACATATAATGACACTGGAGACGAAATTTGGACAGAAAAATTCCCCCTCTTTTTATCGTCGGTAATGTGTATGTCACTTACCGACGAATTTACCGAAAGTTTTTGAATGTCGATAAAAAATTAAAATTCCGTCTATAAATCGGTCGATAATGAAAATTTATTACAAATACATCGGTCGATAATATTAATAATTTTTATAGTATATATATATATATATATATATATATTATTTTATTTTTTTTGAAATTTCCATACTACTCATATATCTTTAAACTGTTATACAGAACATTAGAAATGGTTCAAGTTTTATCAATTTTATTTTCTAAGTTATTTTTCTTTTATTTAAATAAAGTTTTCCGGATTTTCTTTAATTCATAATACCACATGTAATACATGTTTGAAATTTCCATTATGCTTATAAACCTTCAGAAATTACCGTCGTTCTTCCGTGCTGGTTCTGCTAAGCACCAAATAAAAAGAAATTGCAAATTAATGCAGGTGAGTTCTTTTATGAAAGAAGTTGTAATGTTCTCACAAGAAAATATTATATTGTTGATGAATGATACAAAAACACATGAAAATTTCATAATACACATTACCAAAATTTGAGGAACTTGATGAAAACAAAACTAACTACAATCTTTTCATCAGTTATCATACCATTTATTGTTAAAAGTAAGGTTTAATAGATTTTTTTATTTCAATATTTAAAGAATTTATTTAATGTAATCTTTTAATGTTTTTTTTTCTTCATTCCATCTCCTATTTTATTTAGAAGGAATTAACGTGGTCTTTACTGTTAAATCGATGCTGACATCATTTTTAAAATATGATAATGTATCAGCGACTTTAGACTTATCCAATTCTTCATCCACTCTGTTTCTACTCATCATACCTCAAAGATTTGCTTTTGCATAGAATATAAACATGTGCTATGAATAGAAATTGAGAGAGTCAAAAGTTGGAGAAGTTCAAAGGCATTTACACATAATCACGTTTCAAAATTTGTCACTCTCAATTTATTGAATTTATTGAAATGGACCATATTGACTCTTAAAATAAAAAGGAACTGAATTAACCAAAAAAAAAGTTGAGATCTCTTTAAAGAAACTCCTTAAATATTAGAAAAAAAAAACTATTAAACCTAAAAGTAACATATCTAACATGAGCCATTTATTTCATAACTTAGTGGTAACCATGAAGAAATTGACCAAAACATTTAGGCCTTCTTCACATGAATGAATTTGAGAGAGAGTAATTGAGAGGATTTGATGATAAATTTTGTTGTTGTTTATTTGAATAGATTTGGAGGTAAGTGAAAGTAAATTTAGAAGTAAATTTTTCTAATCTGTCATATAAATTAAATCCTACACTAATTCTCACAAATTTTCCTTCAAAATCTACTCTCACTCCCTTACCTCTAAATCTATTCAAATAAACAACTAACAAAAAATTATTTTCGAATTCTTTCAATTACTCTCTTTCAAATCCTTTTAGGAAGACACACCTCGACGAAATAAAACCAGATTCTCCAACAGTGAGGATTGAACCAAAGGAGTGTCACCAACGCTACGATTACCATGACATAAGATGTAGCAAAACTCCAACAGAAGACATTGAAATCAATTTCAGAGTTTTCTTCTTCTACTTCATCAGGCAACAGAGTTGGTTGTAGTGGTGGTTTTGAACTTTCACTTTTACAGGTATCCCACGTAAGATACGGATTTCCTTTGTAGCTACTCCCATCGAAGGTACAAAACTGTCCCTTTTCAAGTGCTCTTCCTGACAAATTGTTGTAGGAAACATTGAAGACAGCCAAAGAATGCAAGTCCTGTAACTGAAGAGGGATTTGTCCACTCAGGTTGTTATTTGAAATATCTAAACTCTCTATGTTTTGTAGCTTCTGGAAGCTGTCTGGGATCAGACCATTTAGATGGTTGTGAGATAAGTTGAGAGAACGAAGGCCATTTAGATCTCCTAATTGGTGTGGAATCTCTCCTGTCAATTGATTACATGACAAATCTAGTTCGGACAGTAACTGAGATCTATCACTGCCGAAGGAAAGATGTAAATTTTTTGTTATGAGTTGCATTACCACAAGAGGTACGGGGCTAAATGGTTTTTCCCTATCAGTAGCATAAAAGGGAACGGTAACATTTCCGAACGACATATTACTGAAGCAAGCAGGTATGGACCCACTGAAATTATTTTGCGAAAGGTCTAAGATATTGATATGTTTTAATTGGCATATTTGACTGGAAATTTGGCCTTGCAAGTGATTACCAGCCAATAAAAGAAATCTTAAAGGCCAAAGCTTGTATACACTATCAGGTATTGTTCCAGTAAACTTGTTGTCACTAAAATCAATGGCTACTGCTCCATAGTGGTTGCTCATGAATAATTCAGGTATCGTGCCTGTAAAATTATTTCCCTGTAGGAGTAAGTATGCTGGCGTTTTGAAGCAGGAGGGCAGTGCACCAGAGAACTTATTGTAAGATATGTCTAACATTAAAAACTCATGTTGGCACCATTCATCTGTTATTGCTCCTTCAATGTTGTTCCTTGACGCAGCTAAGAAAGTAAGCTTACGCTTTCTGATGGTACTCAATAGTGTTCCATTGAGCTGGTTATTGCTAATCGTCAACATGTCTAATGAGAAGCATCTGTGAAGAATGTACTCAGGTACATTGCCAGAAAAGTTATTGTTATCTAGTATCAATTCCACTAAGCTTGACATCTCTCCAATTGAAGCCGGAATAGGACCATCAAACTTATTGTTTGAGGCATCCAAAAACTCCAAACGTGGGAAGAAGAATCCAACGTTGTTAGGGAGCTCGCCTTGCAATTTGTTGTTTCTTATGGACAACGCTATCATTTGATCCATCCGATGTTTTTTATCAAAGGGTAGTTCAAAAGGTCCAGTGAAAGAATTATCAAATAGGTAGAGTGCTTCTAAATTTGGGTTGTTCATGAGCAACCAGCTAGGAAAATTGCCAACAAGGTTATTTCTTGATAAATCAAGAAATATCAAGCTAGTTTGATTTGAAAGGAAAGTTGGAATTTCTGCTGGTAAGTTTATCTCACAACCGCTCATTCGGAGTTCTTCCAACTGGAATGATGCAACCCAAGGCGGATTTTCGGTTTCCACTTTCATATTCCCAATAAACAAATACTTAAGGTTTGAATGGTTGGCAAAAGAGTTGAATGAGAATATATCCTCAAAGTTATTGAATCCAATGCCAAGAAATTTGATAGATGTTAGTTGTGCAAGGAAGGGTGTCACATTCCCACTTAAATAGTTGAAGGAGACATCAAGATAACGAAATGATGTCAAGTTGTCAAGGCATGCATCCAAAGTTCCTCTCAGATTATTCAATGACAGATCCAGTTCCTGAAGTAGCTTCATTTTACATAAACCTATTATAATAATAATACACTTAAAATATATGCTAATAATGTATACATATACTAGATATGGAACAAGGAGAAAAAGAATCACATAAATGATACATGCTCACCTTGATTCGGTAAAATTCCATTGATACCTGCGTTAGCTAGGTAAAGAACTTCCAGTTTGCTTAGATCAGACAAAACTTCAGCANAGAATAAAAGAGGTTATNTACCAACTTTNTTAGCTTAT
>NW_014542352.1:174821-196837 GCF_000741045.1 Vigna radiata var. radiata | reverse complement strand
TNNAANNNNAGAAATCAAAGTTAANGAATGAAATGTNGAAGGGCAACCAANTANGAACATACCTTTGTCATCAAGATCCCTTTTGATTGGATTAAAACCTAGGTCCAAAGATCTGAGAGTGGGGAAAGCAACTAAGGACTTGAATATTCCCTTGTCAAAATTATTGTCAGCTAAGTTCAGTGCCTTCAACTTCTTGAATACATAGAACTCAACGCTATGGGCATCTGAAATATTGTGTTAGTTTATTATAGGTATTCATTAAATTACATCACTGTTGCAGCTAGAAAAACAAATGCAGAATTTTTTATCCATAGAGCAATATTTTCTATATATTCCACACTCTATAGACAATTTTTTGAAATTTCTTATAAAATTAATTTAATATTTTTTTCTATAATCCATTTGAATTAGGAATATAAATTGTTCTCTCAATAGGTTTGCAAATAGATGGTTATTTTTAATCAGCTTCCGTCCACATCGCGTAACCTGTGATTAATTGATACGGTTTGTTAAAAAGGAAGGTAAGCAAATAAAATTACACATACATTGTAGTTTGTAAATATATTTACATGACTTAGCATTTCTACAAAACTTTGGTTTTGATAGCTAAATCTCAGTAACTTTCATGTACCTTTTATAGTTGAAGTTAATTTATTTTAACATTGTAAACAACTCTCAAACATGTCTATGCTTCATTATGAATGTCCATTTTGTTGAGTTATCCCTTGATTAAGCCCAATAAGATTGAATTGAGTTTTATTTATGATTTTGTCAAATTTGACCTAATTCAAATTAACTTTTATACTATGAGTTTAGTACAAATGATCTGAAACTCAACTCAAGATTTACTTTTGAATTTGTCTGAGTCATTTTCAACTAACATAACCTAAAAATCTCATAATAACATGGTGTGTCATTTTTATCTCTGAATTATCTTCTATATTCACCTCTACTAATTTAAACATTAATATCAAGCAAACAAATAATACTCCGGCCATATTGTCTGTGTTGTTTTTTTATGTCTCTCAACAGAATATTAAAGAAAAATAATTCTTTGATACACCTAACTTTTTTACATTCATTTAAAACTATCATTTCTTTCTTGAAAAAGTATAAAACTTTACACTTTTATAACTATTTTACCTTTATACTATATTAAATGAATGTAAAAATGTGTCATAATACCATTATTCAACATTAAATAAACAAACCTAATTGGGTAAACATTGTTACAATGTGTTTTCTTCTTTTTCGCATCAACCATCACATTCTCAACTTTGTCGTTCTTTTCCACTATTTGCCTCCACCCTTCACCGTCACTCTTTGACTTCATTATTTCTCTCTTGCCTCCATTGTTTGTCACTATTACCCTTCTTCTAAACAATCTCATCTTCAACCTTTGTTTTAGGTGAAATGTTTTACATTTTAATTTACATTCTTTTAAATGAAAACATTATATTCCTTCTCCATTACCTTCTATTTCCGTATCACTAACTATAAGCAAGGAAACAAACACATCCTCATGGCAAAAAGTACATCAACAACATCCACCACATGGTTCTACTATATTTCTTGCACTTATTGAACGAATGTGATAGATGGGTGGTGACAGTTTTGATTCGTAATTGTTGTTTTTGTTTTTGTTTATGATTAGTGACTATTCTTATATGAAACAAAGTGTTGGTTTCATACCTTTTGTTTTCATATTGTTTAAATTCGAAAGGAAACATATTTCATATGTTTTGTTCTTTTCATATTGTTTAAGGCATTTTTTTTTGTCACTAGTTCGATCTCAATCTATTTAGTGAAGAATTCCACCATAACAATAAAGACCTTTAATTAAGTTATTATAATAGGAAAAAAATAAAGGATATTAATTATGCCTTTATTGGATGACCAAGATATGTATATATATATATATAAATGCTCCCGCAATCTATTCTAAATGAAATACAACAAATTATTTTTTAAGGTAGATTCTTTTGTACGAATATCCCTTGTGAAATATCATTAAAGGTGAGAATCTTATGGAATATAAGCTACAAAATCTGGCTGGTCTTCATAACGAGCTTAAAAAAGTAAAAAAGTAAAGGTTAAATTTGAAAACTTTAACCATGATGCAAACTGACATGTTATAGTAAAAGAAAGAAATATTGTTTAGAAGGAGATGGTTGAACAACCATAAATATTGTTTAGAAGAGGTTGAAGGTAGAGCAATTCAAGTTAGACAAAAGGTTAAGCTCATTCAGTTTTGAACGTAAGACAAGTTAAGTTAACCTTAGTTAATTGTCTAACTTAGTTGGTTGATCAAAAGTGGACTCAAACTGGTTCAAAAAGAAGGTTAACTAGGTAGAACATCGATCCAAATCAACTTGGACTGAGTCAGTGAGCTTAGGTCGATCAGGTCATAGTTCAACCTAATTGACTTGGATCGAAAGGTTGACCCGAATTGGCTTGGGATGAAATTTGAATCGAGTCGACTTGGGAAGAAGATCAACTCGAGTCTACCAAAACTAAAGATCGACCCGAGTTGACCCAAACTAAAGATCGACTCGAGTCGACTAACGTCGAAGGTCGAGCCATCTTGACTCGATTGTTGAGTCCACTTGGTATGTGCAGAAGGTCGAGTCGACTCGACCTAAGAAAAAGGTTGAACCAAATCAATCAAGGATAAAGGTCAAGTCAAGTCAACCTGGATCAAAGGTTAAGGAGATTCAGCCTAGGTAGCAAGTCGAGTCTATGCAAACTCGGGTAAAGATTGAGACATGCTGACTCAGGGCGAAGGTCGAGGTGAGTCTGCCTGTGCCGAAGTTCATGATGAGTGGACTCAGGTTAAAGGTCAAGAAAAATCAATTAGGTCAAAGGTTAAGATGATTAAGGTGGATTGAAGGTCAAGACAACTAGACTGAAGGTTGAGATGAGTCGATTGATTAAAGGTCTAGATTAGTCGATCAAGTTGAGAGTCGAAATGAGTCAATCTGAATCGAGAATCGACTCATCTCAACTCTGACTGAATGTCAAGTCAAGTCAATACAGACTAAAGGTTGAAACAAGTTAGGATAAATTGAAGATCAAGATGAGTCATTGAAAGTCTAGCTAAATCAATAAGAATGGTTATCTAAATATTTTTAAAATAAACATTTTCTTTCAAAGGAAAATAAATTGCTTTATCTAAATGAGAAAATTAAAATTTAAAATATTTTAATTATTCTATTGAATCAAACTATTTAAAAAATAAAAATTGTAAGTAATTTAAATACATAAGTTTTAGTTTCTTGAAATTACTAAAGGTAAAACTTAGCAAAACCTTTGATAAAAAAGTTTAGCATCAACAAAATACATACCTTGGTTTGGAATGTGGCTTACAAGACGATTCCCACTCAAATCCAACGTTTCCAAGTTTGGTAAAAGTGTCAATTCTTGAATGAAGAAAACTAAAACAAATCAGAATGTGAAAAAGTCCAATATGTTAAACATCCAATAATTAATAATTGTCTGCATTCAGATATTCCTACCTTTCGTCGGAAAGGGGCCACCTATAAAATTACCAGCCATTGCTAAATTCTTTATGGACGGGAGAGCACCCACCACTTCCATTATACTTTCATTCAGATAATTGAAACTCAAATCTAATTTCCCCAACTTTTTCAATCTTGACTTGCTTTGATAATCTGAAAAGTTTCAGAAATTTACTTTATTCATGAATAATAAATAAAAAATATAGTAATAAACTAAGAAGAAAAAAAAAAAAAATATATATATATATATATATATATATATATATATATATAAGGAGAATCTTCTTAACTACATTGTGTTGCGTATAGATTTAGAAAATAATCCCTTCATATTTCTAATTAAGCATTAACTATTTTATTAACATTTGTTTTAAGTTTTTTTTATCAATGTTACTTAATAACACTTCTTTTAAGTTTTTTTTTTTAAGATAAAATAAGAAACATCGTTCATATCATTAGAAAATTTTAGCAAAACACTGTGACTCCAAGATTTCACATCATTAGCAAATTTTAGCAAAAAACTGTAACTCCAAGATTTCTCGAGTTCTCTAACCTATCTTCTTAATCACCTCGAAACGTAATTTCTCTTTTTGGTAGAATTCTTACTGTGCGTTCATCACTTCGTTAGCCAATGGTCTCGCAAAATTAAATGATACTAAAAAAGCAACGACACACATACACACATATGTACCTTGAGATGCAAGAAAGGTGTCATTGCCAATAAGATTCATGCTCAAATCCAACACTTCCAAGTTTGGTAAACGTGATAATTCTTAGAAGAAAGAAAAAAAAAAAAAAAAAGCAAATTAGAACATGCATATAATCTCCAATTGTGAAACATGTAATAGTTACATAAGTTGCATTCCATACCTTTCATAAAGCGTCCACGAATAGAATTACCAGAAAGATTCAAATTCTTGATAGATGGAAGAGTACCCACAAGTTCCATTATGCTCTCGTTGAGAGAATTGAAACTCAGATCTAATGTCTCTAACTTCTTTAACGTTAACTTGCCATCATCTGAAAGATATATATATATCACTCCATCATTTACAACCATTCTCTGTATATGTATTATATAGGCTTAACTAATTCAGCGTCTAAGTTTTATTTTGTATTTGTCATTAACTTACATTTTAGTTTTGTTCTATCCCTTTTGAAAGTTAAAAATTAACAGACATAAACGTAAAGCTGTTAATTACAAGACTAAGCACAATAATATTTAGCTTAACCATATATATCCACATCACAATTAACATTTTCACTAGTAAATAAACAGTTTTTTAACTCGTCCATTACACTTCCGTTTCAAAAAAAATCGAAATATATAAAAATGCGGTGGCAATTTCATAATTTTGGAGATACTATATGTCTCAATTCAGTGCGAACTGATGCCTAAAGGTATATACTGCCTCGGTTCTCTGACCAATCGAGGTAAAAAGCCCTGTTGAACCCATGCAAGTTAGACTTTTCACCTGACACCTTTTCCGAAATAGGCCTACTGTCTCGGTTCTCTGATCAACCAAGGAAAAAAAACTCTGACGACTTTTTTGAAATGGGCTAACTTCCTCGGTTCTATGACCAGCCGAGGCAAAAAACCCTGACGATTTTTTTTAAATAGGCCTACTGTCTCGGTTCTTTGACCAATTGAGGCAAAAAAACCCTGACAATTTTTTCGAAATAGGCCTACTACCTTGGTTCTCTAACCAACCGAGACAGTAAGTCCTGCCAGAAACTGACAACCTCTGATTTTGAACGTTTCAAATCCATTTTTTCAACCTCTACTACCTCGTTTCCGTTTTAACCAATGTCATAGGGCCTTTATGTCTTGGTTTAACCGCGAACCGAGGCCTATAGTTAGTAGATATTTTCAAATTTTTCATTTACAATTTTATTTTGAACTTTTTCTGGAAGGTTTATGTGCCGGTTTTGTTTATAACCGAAGTAATAGCCTTTTCGATATTTATATTCTAGATCCGTAACATAGAAAGCACATTTTCACTCTTCTTCTTCTGTCGAAGAGTGAACGAAAACTGCACATTTCCATCTCGCGCGAACAGATTTTCCTTGCCGCTTCACCATTGTTGTCTCCACCACTAGTTGCTGCCGCTACCTCCACCACTGGACAACACCCTTATGCACATTTCCTTCTTCTTCTTCGTGCAACCATTCTCTCTCTCAGGCGAAGTTGTTGGTTCGTGGCCTCCATTTCTCTCGTGCGAGGTGCCTGGTGCGGTCTCTATCTTCGTTGGCACCATTTCTATCACGCGAACGTTTCTCCCTCTATTTCTCTCACGTGAACATTGTTCATTGTCGCCACCTGTTGTTTGCCACTGCCACTGGTTGTTCGTCGCCGCCTTCGGCCGTTTGTCGCCACCTTTGACCGTTCGTCACTACCTTAGGTTGTCTGTCGCCTTCATCCGTTTCTATGTTGCCTCCATTGTCCACCGCAGATAAAACAAAAGAAAAAAATTGTTAATAAATAGGCAAAAAACCCCATTTTTTGAAAAAAAAAAGACATCTACCGCCTCAGTTCGAAACCAACAGAGGCAAAAATACCTCATTTTCTGGAAAAAAAAAAAAAAAAAAAAAAAAAAGCATCTACCGCCTCGATTCGAAACCAATAGAAGCAAAAGACCCACACATACGGTCTCGATTCTGAACCGAGACAAAAGGACTATCCCTTTTTGTCTCGCATGTATGTATCTCGATTCATGAACCACTCTCGAAATTAACCGGTTTCATTTCCCTATACATGTTAAGAAAAACAATTGATCCAAAGACAATTATTTTCTTTTGAACAAATTTTAATAAAATATGTTTATTTATTTTAAATTTTTGTAAACATACTATAGTGGAACTAATATTTATTGAGAATTTTTTTTTAAAATACAAGTTAATTTAATACTTCGTTGAAAAATAAAACATCTAATAAAAATTTTCAAGTTTGTGAACTCGAAATGGAGTAGGCATTAGCCTTGAAAGTATCAGAACAATTCTAATTAAATGCTTCGAACATGATATATTTGTTCAACATTTGAACTGCGAAAGATGCAAACAAAGGACAAAGTATGTTGTTGTTTCACAATTTGAGATTTAGGGAAGCAAAATATTTAGATTGAACTCAACATTCTTCAATACTTTTATTTACTATGTTTTTTAATTTAATTTATTTAAAAAGAACAATTTTAAGTCTAATTTAATTTTATAAAATTAACTTATTTAAAAAAATAAATTTTAAGTTTAATTTAACTTTATAAAATTAACTAAGATTTATCTACCTTTACCTTTACATAGTATATTATATTTGATTGACATGAGATTTTTCGTGTTCTTTTCTCATTTTGAAAAAGTTAAACATCTCAAACACGTGGTATGCATTTCAAGGGCTTATTTTAAAATTTCTTAATTTTAAAGATTATAATACAATAAATATAGTTTCAGTGACATAATTCACCATTTGTTAAAAAAGTTAAATATATTTATAGTCATTAAATTTGAACGTGAAATTTGAAAATGTAAAAATTCAAGAAATGCATAAATTAAAAAAATGCAGAAGATTCCCTATGTTTAAACGGTGAAGAGTTTGATGTGTGTCTAAGTATGTATGCATCTAGATATAATATACATAGTTGGGGTTTTAAGCAGGTATTTAAGCAATTCATGAATGGATCCTTGAAAAGCAGTCAATAAAGTTATGAGATTTTTTCAAGAGAACAAAGTTTTATAAGCTCACGTATATAGGGTTAGACCAGTAAGAGATCATCAAGTATTCTGACAATCTTGTAGGATAATTTAAGATCCACTTTAGGTTACATTTTCATGTTAGTTGGTGGTGTACTTTTTTGGTCCATTACCAAACAAACTCTTATGGCTTTATTCACTATGATTGCAGACTTTGTAATAACTTATTAGGTATCAAATCAAGGTATATGGCTGATATTTCTCACAGGGTTACGTATTATGAAAGGAATTGAAAGACCAATCGGGTTATACTGTGACATCAAATCAGTCCTTAAAGAAATAGTACAAAGTGGATGGATTTCTCTAGAACACTTAGGGGCAAACTCCATGACTATATATTCTCCAAATAAGGCAATTATTACACTTAAGGTCTTTCATAAGCATATTGCTTATATGGGTGTTTTACAGTTTGAGAAATCTTTGGTTCAGTGGGAGTTAGTCATCTTTGTGTGTTTGTGTTCTATGTTTTGTTTTCATGTATGCATACATTCTGGTTTATTATTCAGATATTACACTTTGTACAATAAGGTTATTATGTTGATCTCATTAAGATAAAGTAATGAACAGTTGAAAATAGACGTGTATAGGTCACCATCACGTAATTTTCATGCTACACATTTCATGATGTATCCATGTAACTTGGTTTTGTCAGCATTAGTGATCACTCTTGGGTTTAGTTGCGATTGTTGCAATTAAAACTATTTTGATTCTGCATGTGGATATAATTAATAGACGGGACTTTTGGATATGCTTAAAGTATATAATGACAATTTTGAGCTCATAAAGTCTAATACATTTGTAAGGATTTATATATATATATATATATATATATATATATATATATATATATATATATATTATGTGTTAGGACCATTATATTTTATTAGCCAACTTTATAAAGTAATCTAGTTAAGATAAATATGGCTAAGGGTATATTTGTCATGAAAGAATGTTGTGTAGAGACCAGTCAGAACTTTAATTTGTTGAAGGGGTCAAATTATAATTATTGAAACTAAAGAATAATAACCGCCTGAAGTTATTTAAAGGGTCATGGTCACCATATGTAGCACATCAAATCATTCCTGTTTCTTTCTCTTTATCCTTATCAAAATTGAAAATCCAAAGGAAAGATCAAAGACCGACTCAGATTACTTTTCCTTGTTTCTCAATGTACGCTTCTGCATTAATGTTTTAAGGATATAGGAAACTGCTTTGATTAAAGGATTTATTATTCATTATTTATTAATATGTCAATCATAAAATTTCTACCATAAAAAACATGAAAAACTCCGAATGCTTCTTATATTGTTTGCTATAACTCTACCTAAAATATCTAGTTAAGGAACCAAACAATAATTAATTAAAATAAAGAAATAAAGAGTATAGAAGTAAATGAAGATGAAATAGCTTTTTGTACCTTGATTAGGAACGAATCCCAGAAAACAAAGATTGGACAAGCCAAGGCTTCTCAATTCCCTCAAGGGAAGGAACAATGACCAGTTTAGGCTACGCATGGACTGGAAACAAAATGGTCTCCTTAAGGAAATATATGGTCCCATTTCACCATATGGAAATCCCAATATTTCCATTCCACTTTCCTTTGTATGAAGATTTCCAAGTGAGAGATGAATGATGTGGCCAGAAGATGAACTGCACGTCACTCTTTCCCAGGAGCAACAATTGCTCTTTGGGTCATTCAACCACGAAGCTAGCACATATGACTCATTGCCATAACTAGCTTTGAAATCTAACAGTGCATTCCTCTCTTCTTCGAAACAACCATCTGTGCCTAACAGATGACCCAAAACTACCATTGCTCCCATCAACACCAACCACGCTTTCTTCCCACACAACTCCATATGGAAGAATGACTTCAAAATTACTACGTTTTACAATTTGTAATGTGCATATATAGCTCTCACCCTCTTAACATTTTGTGCAAATTACGGTAGCTACTCAACCATTGAATAAAAATAGCCAGATAAACCCTAGAAAGATTCATGAGTGGATGGAAATGTTCTGCATGTCTCAAAAACCTGTCCGAGTGCCTGATTACCAAACAAATCTTGTCTCCACACTACTTAGAAAGATAAGTATTTGACCTTAAAGTTGTTTGCTCTTGACAATACTGTTCCGTTTCAATATGGGTATCTTATGTCATGACGAAAATATATCAAATCAGATTCCAGATTGACGAACTTGTGTTAACATATCCATGGTTTACCAGGTCAACAGAGGTCATACTCTAAAGTTTGTGACATTTGTTGTTATGCAAAATTACGATACTACAATAAAATATCAAATTAATTTTTAAATATCAGTGTTCACTAAAATGTGATTTTAGTTCAAAGGTTCTTGATTTTCACGCAATACAAAAGTTCAGTTCCTTTTAAAAAATGTTAAGAAAATTGTAAAATGACTTACACATGAGAGAGATCCGTTAGTCAACTCTAAGTTGATACTAATTATTTTTCACTATTTTCAATAAATAAATATTAGTTTCAGTATCATATTAACAATTAATATATAACTAAAATAATGAGATATATTAGGGATGTCTCAACCCATGAGAATTTGAAACCTATAATACTATATTTCTTTGTCGGGCATTTGAAACCTATAATACTATATCTATATGGTTTTATTTCCAAGCAAGTTCATGTCAAGTATCGTTATCATTATATAAAGATTTTATTAAAAAACTAAAAAAGAAAAAGAAAAAAGAAACGAGTTCACTGTTAGCAAAATGATGAAGATGAAGTTTTGATGATGTCCAAATCAAGTCAAGACCAATCAAGAATCATGAAGAAATTTGTTGAAGACTTGTATTATAGCTTAAAGCTTTTGTAATAATTAGAATTTGATGTCTAGAACTTAGGAAACTTAGTGTATTTGATTCTGTATAAGTTAGAATTGTAAAAATACATTCAGAGTCAAAAATGCACTGAGTTAATTGATTAACCCAGGCTGTTAATCGATTAATCCAGAGGCGAATTGAAGAAGACAGGCATCAGTGAGTTAATCGATTAACCAGGGGTGTTAATCGATTAACGTTAATTGATTAACCTGGGTAGTTAATCAATTAGCGTTAATCAATTAACCTGGGTACTTAATCGATTAACCTAGTTTTCGTTGGAGAAACTAGCCGTTTTTGAGCCGTTGGACTATCCGTTGGTTTGTCCTTTAGTGGTTAATCGATTACCCACTTAAGTTAATCGATTAACACAATAGGAAAGGCTGAAAACGAAAAATGGAAGAGCTTTGGCTTGAGTCTATAAATAGACTCTCATTTGCCTTCAAGAAGTATCTCTTCCCTTGTGCAAAAACTCTCTAAAACTTGTGACAATTGCGTAGTCTTACTCGGCTTGTGAAACTCTTATCTGTGGAGCTGGTGAAGTGCTACTACGGTGACAGAGGAAATAGTCGGTTCATCCTTGGTGTGTCTAAGGAGGTGTTAGGAAGAGGATCATCCTTTGTGAAGATTCAAAGGAGGTGTTCATCCTTCGTGAAGAATTCGAAGGAAGTGTGGTTTCATCTCTTGTGGCATCAAGAGAGGTGTTTTCTAAACTTTTACAAATATTTTCTTTGTGATTGTTATTTGTAATTATTTTGTGACAGTGAAAGTTAATCTGGTTTTAGATTAACAACTGGACGTAGGATTGGTAAGATCCGAACCAGTATAAAATCATCTGTGCAAATTTCTCTCTCCATTTCTCTCTCCCTTACTCTCTTTACTTGTTATTATTATTTGCTAAGTAAGATTAATAGAGAAGAAATTAAAAGACACACGTTTACATTAAAAACCCTCTTGGTTTGTTATAGCACGCTAACCATTCCGCTGCAACCGCTCTAACATTCACCACCCACGATAAAATTAGATCGCATTAATAGGAAATGAAATCTATATATTATGAAAAAAAAAATTAATTCTTTCACAAAAATCATTTCATAGTTGACTCCACTTACAATAGAAAAAAAGAAAATTCTTCATATTAAAAAGTTTATCATTAATCAATTTCACATTTCACAGAAAACTTTTAATTTTAAAAAATCAATTTCACATTTCACAGAAAACTTTTAATTTTAAAAATTTTTACGATTTAATATTAACTTTCTTTAAAAGTTAATCGATTAACCTGGGTAGTTAATCGAGTAACCTAGTTTCCGTTGGAGAAACTAGCCGTTTTCTTACCGTTGGACTATCCGTTGGTTTGTCCTTTAGTGGTTAATCGATTACCCACTTAAGTTAATCGATTAACACAGTAGGAAAGGTTGAAAACTAAAAATGGAAGAGCTTTGGCTTGAGTCTATAAATAGACTCTCATTTGCCTTCAAGGACATCTCTTCCATTGTGCTCAAACTCTCTGAAACTTGTGAGAATTGCGTACTCTTACTCGGCTTGTGAAACTCTTGTCTATGGAGCTGGTGAAGTGCTACTACGGTGACAGAGGAAATAGTCGGTTCATCCTTGGTGTGTTTAAGGAGGTGTTAGGAAGAGGATCATCCTTTGTGAAGATTCAAAGGAGGTGTTCATCCTTCGTGAAGAATTCGAAAGAAGTGTGATTTCATCTCTTGTGGCATCAAGAGAGGTGTTTTCTAAACTCTTACAAATATTTTCTTTGTGATTGTTATTTGTAATTGTTTTGTGATAGTGAAAGTTAATCTGGTTTTAGATTAACAACTGGACGTAGGATTGGTAAGATCCGAACCAGTATAAAATCATCTGTGCAAATTTTTCTCTCCCTTACTCTCTTTACTTGTTATTATTATTTGCTAAGTGAGATTAACAGAAAAGAAATTAAAAGACACACGTTTGCATTAAAAACCCTCTTGGTTTGTTATACCACGTTAACCATTCCGCTGCAGCCGCTCTGACATTCACCACCCACGATAAAATTAGATCACATTAATAGGAAATAAAATCTATATAATATGAAAAAAAAATTAATACTTTCACAAAAATCATTTCATAGTTGACTCCACTTACAATAGAAAAAAAGAAAATTCTTCGTATTAAAAAGTTTATCATTAATCAATTTCACATTCCACATAAAACTTTTAATTTTAAAAATTTTTTCGATTTAATATTAACTTTCTTTAAAAGTTATTTTCAATTCCTCTACACAACAAAACAAGCCTAGATATCAAAAGATTAGAAATTATCTTTAAACTACTATGAATTAAATCTAATTCTTACAAATTCTATAAATTATTAACAATGAGAATGAAATTTTCTAATTGAGACATAGTGACCAAAGAATCAAATTTCACCATACATAAAATTACGTCAGCTAGCATAGCAACCAACGTAATTTTACACCTGTTAATGCCCTATCAGACATGAAATTTTACCTCCTTTATTAAATTGGCACCAAATTTTACGTTAGTCCATTGGACAACAAACACTATTTTACGTCTGTTACAAGCACGTTTGAGTTAAATTACACTATTTTATGATGGTTAATCGTTACGAAAAGTCATGTGGGATAAAAAAATAGAAAATTATTTAGAATGGGAGAAAAACCATGAAACTTAATGGCTCATCAAATCAAACCATTGATCAAAAGTATGAACTACAAATAAAATCATTTTCCCCTTAGTTTTCTGTTTGGTTGAAGAAGTTCTTAGTAGAGGAATTTCTCATCTCATTCAATTTCCTTCATATGTTCTTTATGTGATGATATTTTTGTCTTTTGTAGAGGTGATCAGAAGACATTATGGTTTTCTAACATACGTATGTTCTGCGATATAATACTTAGAAAAGCTTTTCTTTATACCACTGACTCCTTCCTTCTTGAAATAACAAGTTAGGGAGGCTTTATCTTGTACCAAAGGTAATTTACATTTTACTTATCTCGTTTTTATTTTCTAGTGCTCCAAAATATAAATACTTTCAGCCTCTAACAAATAAGATTAGATTAGCTTCTTGGAAGGTAACATGTTGAGTATGATAGAAACAATCCAGTGAGTTAATGTGGTAATTCTTAGGTTTTTTGTTAGGAACTGTATTTCTTTCAAAAATTACAATCAAGCAGACAATATAATAGGAAACTATTGTATCAGATTTTATACCAAATTAAGAGATCGCCAATCTTCGGCAAATTAAAATAAGTAACACGAGGATTGCAATAATGTAAAGATATAAGCTCATAAACTTTAATAAAGAATAATCCCAAATCATTGAAGGGCCCTATCTATATTGGGTAAAAAAAGTCCAATTCATAGATTAATTATATGACAAAAATCAGGCATTACACTCCTTAATTTTGGGATAATCATGATAAAAAGGAATAACTAAATATAAATAAGAACCCTTCAACGCATGAAGAGGCACAATAAAACACTAATCACAACCCAGTACATTAATATGCATGGTAAAATTGAAGTAAATTCAAATTAACAAGACCACATTTACAATGTTGAGTAGTCACCTTTAAGGGAAAAAGCCAATGCTCTTATCCTTTAAACTGCCATTCACGACGGCACATGGGGCAATGCGCTTGTGATGTTTGAGAATTAACCCATTTCAGGATACAGTGCAAATGAAACGCATGATTGCATACACCCCAAACTGCAAGAAGAAAAAAAGAACAAGTATTACTCACTTCAGTTATAAAGAATTTCATAACACTACAATTTTATAAGCAAATCCTGATACCGAGAAAAAGATATCATCCACACTTTAATGCAAACGGTTTTTCAAGGGGAGTCAAGCGCGAATTTATAGCTCAAAATATAATATTTTTATCTTACTGATGTCTTGAAAGGTTCTCAATCATGTGAAACTGCTTCGGCATAAACCAAAAAGTAACAGTAACACACTTCAGTTGAGTAAATTTGTGAGAATCTCAATAAATAACAAACTAAATTATCATGAATTTGACTTAATTTAAGTGTGTTGGAAAGAATATAACATACATTGTTAGAGTATATATTTTGCATAAATGTCAAGTCACCCACATGAACAACAACTATCTTTGCAGGAGTTCAACACAATCAAACAAGAGAAGTTTGCATTTTAAATACATTTTCATCATAAATTAGGAATACAAACGATGTAATTTTAGAGATAATTAGAAAATTAACAAAATTTGGACAGAGTGATAAAGTGTACTATGTATGAAGGGAAAAAGAAACCAAATAAAAGGACCCTTTTTCTATAATCCTACAAACTTATAAGCAAAGCTTGGATGCTTCATTGATTCATTTACGCAATGTTGATGATTAGTTAATCAAGGCCCAAGCAGTGATATCACAACTAAAACATTTTTCTGAGGCTTTCTTCAGCCCTCACAATAGGACCACTGTCTACACAAATAATAACAGAACACGTACGTTAAGATTTAAGCACAAAAGGATATCCCACCCAAAAGAATATTCCATCATGTAAGAGAGCTCACAGCTTATCCTACTCAATGTGACACTTTTAACATTGTTAACCCCCTTAATGCCTGATGTCGATAACCGTTTCACACTATTGACACTGAGCAGATGGTAGCTCTTTTCTCTTTTAAGACAACTTTACTCATTTATTAGTATTGGCTTTGCAGCTTAATCTAGCTTATAATTGGCCTTTTTCCTGTAAGAAAACTCTCAATAAAAGCAACATTTGTTGCGACTTAAATACAAGAGGATGTTCCAACCTAAGAATTAGTCCATTTAGTATGAGAGTCTTAAGGCTTATATTCTACTCAGTGTGAGACTCTTAAAACAAATAAAATCACAAACAGTTACACAATGTGTAGTTGAGCTTAAGACTATATCACTAACACAGTTACCCAAAGCACAATGATTAATCAAGAAATTTAACTAGGACAAGTTTGTCCAAATATAATAACAACACAGTCTACCACATAAAAAATTATATATAGCTTACTCAGAGGGCAGTCATCCCCTGGAAGTTTACAGTCTGGACAACATCCATCAAAGGCCATTCTACAGATCCCACACGTTTCATCCTGGGCATCCCAAGTCCACGAAGCAATACCGTGCCATCTACATTTACCAAGAGAGAACAAAAAATTTAGGAAGAGCTTAATATTTATTTACAAATTATTAGAAAAAAAATGATAAAGGAGACTGACAATTCAGAAAAAAAAGGGGGGGGGTTAAATTAAATTCTTCATGTTTAATAGAAAATTGAAGTGAAAATGCAATGGAACTCAATTTCACACTGGCACCAACTTCTGTCCTCCTAAAAATTATTTCCAGTCCCTCCTTACTTTTCATATTCTCTAACCTTAACTATTAAAACATGGTAATCCACACATATGAGAAAACATCATCCATGAATTATTTGACAGATAAACTAAGCAAAACAAATTCATAACAGCATGTAAGTTATGCTGACGATAAAAGAGAGAACTTACTCTGTTTAGAAAATCATGAGGTACCCAATCAGAGACCTTAGTCAAGAAAAACATCATTTTTTTTATTTAATTTGTTTTCTGCAATGAAAATTTGAAAAGCATACTGTACCAAAACAACGATTCAAGCATCAATCAACTAATAAAGGGGAAATGATGCTAAGCGGAATTTGAAAAGGATACGCAAGATCTTCACTTTCATCTCGATCCCGTGCCTAACAACAACAATGGCTAATGGAGGAGCCGCGCCTGCGAGAAAGAGAAGAGATGGAATGGGGAGTCACTGCAGAAAAAAATTACAGTTTGATAGGGCGAGATTGCGAACCAGGCCGTTCCGTACTCTCTCAGTTAAGCGGACAAGACTTATACGGGTTAACAAATTTAAAATCTCAAATTGTTCCACATTTTTAATTGTTGACCTACGTGTTAACTCGTTTGAATTTCTATTTAATATGTGTATATGTGCAACTCAAAAATATTATTATATAAATTTATATATTTTAAAACATAATTAAAATTTAATATAAATATTTTGTTATGTAAAAGTAAAAAATAATGCTTTACTATTTTTATATTGAAAATATATTTATATGTTATTTATATGCTCTTTTAATAAAATTTACTTTATCATAGATTGAGATTTAACATACTGGTGATTTTAATATATATATATATATATATATATATATATATATATATATATATATATATATATATATATATATATAAAAGTTGAATTCAAAGTAAACATTTTTATTATTATTGTTTATCATCAATAAATCTTTCATTCTTAATTCAACATTTAAAATATATATAATTTTATAAATAAATAAATATTAACAATATAGATAACATTTTCAAAATAACATAATTTTTTTATAGTAAAATATTCTAAATAGAAATATGTATTAAGAAGTTGTGTTATATATTGTTTAATTAAATAATAATTCTTAATAATAATAAAATTTACTTAAAAATAGTAAATATATTTATTTTGAAAGATAATATTTAAATAAAAAATAAAATTTTGCAATGTGTGATACTTTAATATTTAATTAAAAATATCATATTTAATATTGAATTTTCATCAACATATGATACAAGTTGTAAGATCTGAAAATTAGATTTTTTTGAGTTAAATATGTTTTTAGTCCTATACTTTGGGGCGATTTTGGTTTTAGTCTCTCTTTCAAACTAAGATACAATTTAGTCCTTCAACTTTAGAAAACTCTGTTTCAAACACGTTTCTAAGTTAACATTGAAGCAAAAATGTGTCAAACAGTGTAAACAATCCAAATGCTATGATGAAACATGCTTAAAACAGCAAATAAAGTTAAAAAAATATTTGGTAAAAAAGACTAAAACCAGAGTTTTCTAAAATTGAAGGACTAAATTGTACCTTAGTTTGAAAAAGGGACTAAAACTAAAATCACCCCAAAGTATAGAGACTAAAAACATATTTAACCCGATTTTTTTTGTCTGCATTAGCACAGGTTGGATTTTCAATTACCCAAGTAGCATAGATAATATTTATGAGCCCAGATTTTCTAGATTTTTTGGTTTTGTCCTTCAGCATTAAAAATACATTTAAAAATATTTTTGATATATTTTAAAATTTTTAAATCAGTGGTCATTAGTATATTATAAAGAGTCTTACAACTTGTATCATATGTGATGAAAACTTGAGCCGCACTTTACTACTAAAAATTGTACTAAATTAAAAATTAATTTGTCTAAATTGAACTGAATTAAAAAAATAATTTAAATAAACTGAAGTAAACTATTTTTTTTTTTATCAAATTGTACTAAAGTACAATATAAACTTAACTGAACTACTAACTATACTAATTTTGAATTAAATTGTACTAAATTTAACACTGCACTGGTTCTAAAATCTGATTTTAACACTATCTAATAACAAAGTAACTATGCACACGACTTTAAAATCACTTAAGTGAACTAACTTAACTGAGGTTTGTGGCATAAGGGTGAAAATATAAAATCTGACTATATGAACCTAAGAAACTGTTCAAGCTATGCGAAATTAGATGACTTACTAAATTAAGGGAAATGTAATAGAAACTATCTCAACAAGTTCTAATTGGTAAAAATTAATTTAGAAAGGTTAAAAACAATACTAACAATTACTATGCAAAGCTGAAATTTAAAACTAATCTACTAACTATCAATTAAAATGAACATATAAAATCTGAACAAACCTAATACTGCTATAATCAACTAAACAACACCTAAGCAATTTCAAATTCATCTAAGTTATGACTACAGGTATTTTCAATTTAAAATTTGAAAAGTTTTTGTAAATGATGTTAGGACCCAAAAGAAATTACGGACACAATGGGCGGAATTGTTCATCTTGTCTCATTGGCCTTGGGTCTGGAAAGTTTAGATGAGGGAAAATGGTTAAGCAGGAAACTGGCAGATAATGGCTAGCAGATAACATGCATAAAATATATAATGGAATGGCTAGCAGTTGCATTATAAAGATAAAACTCTGACATTCCAAAGAACCTAGTCTAATAAGCTGAAAAGACATAGTTTAACACAAGTTTGGTAAAATTTATGGTTAAATTGCAAATCACCCTGTATAACTGTGACTGTTGTGCAACTGGCAGTGTTTACAACTTTGGTTTGTTGCTAACCCCGTAAAGCTTTCAACTTTTAATAAATAAGCTCCTGTTATTAATTCCTAAAATTAAACACAAGGATTACTAGAAACAAAGTAAAGTTTAGGCAAACTATTTGCTAAAATAAAAATTAGAGGGTTTGTCTGTCACATTAAGAGCTCAATGACATAGTGTAATTGTAAGGAGTACAGGACCCATACTAATTGATCCACCTATAGGCCCAATTGCTACTCAAAACACAAGCCCCATTGCGGAACAGAATCAAGTTGTTGTTCCAGAAAAAGAACGTGAGGAAAATATGAAAAGGAATCCACGCCAGCCAAAATACCTCAAAGATTTTGTGATAACAACTTCCCGTAAAAAGGGGAAAACTGTTAGGAAGAATATATAGCAAATATTCCTTTTATTTGCAAATAATACGTTAGTGCAGGTTTGTTATCAAGTGCATATAAAGCACTGTTTTGTAGGGAAAAGGGCAATGAGGAAAATATAAGAATTTCTTCCCTCTGCATTCATTCTCTGTTTCTGATATTCTGCTATCNTTCTTTTTCTGTCACTCACTTTAGCTTTCATTTGGTGCTTTCATTGACCTGACTCATCGTCATGGCCACCTCTCCTCATGATGAGCTCGCCAAACTTAACGCCAAAATCGAACAATTACTCCTCTCCCATGCCAATCTATCCAACACCCTCCATGACATAGCCAACCGAACAACAATCCTTGAATCCCAGCCGCCCCCCACTCCCTCACATTCACCATCCAGACCACTCAAATTTGACCTTCCAACCTTTAATGGCACGGATGCTCTGGGCTGGATTTTTAAGGTCAATCAATTTTTTGAGTACCATCAGACCCCTACGGATCAGCGCATCCAGATCTCTTCCTTCTATCTTGAAGGTCAAGCTCTTGCATGGTTTCAATGGATGTTCAATAATGGGTTGTTGTCTTCTTGGGACTCCTACCTCCGCGCATTGGAACTGCGATTCGCCTCTTCCAAGTTCGATGACCCCATCGCTTCACTCTGCAAGCTCACCCAAACCACCACCCTTCACGATTACCTTTCGGAATTCGAAACCTTGGCCAACCGCATTTCCGATTACCCACAGAGCTTTTACCTTAGTTGTTTCTTATCGGGTTTGAAGCCCAATCTCCGCCGCGAGGTCACCGCCCTACAACCACCAGATCTTTCCCATGCCATCGCCTTAGCCAAGCTCCACGACGACAAATTCCGCTCATCACCCTTACCCTTTAACCGCTTNGGCCGCCCACCACCAATTTCCCCACCTCCACAAAACACCCCTTCTCCTGCCAAACCACTTCCCCCACTCCTTCCAACACCTACAACCAAGCTCCCAATTAAAAAGTTAACTGAAGCTGAAATGCAATCTCGCAGAGAAAAGAATCTTTGCTTTAATTGCGACGAACGCTATACTCGGGGTCATCGATGCAAACCACAATTTCTATTGCTTACTACCTTTGACGCCGAGGAAGATGATGATAGTGCGTCCACGGAGGAAATTCCTAATTCAGAAGAAATACCTCAAGCGGCAGGTCTTATCAGCCTCCATGCATTTTCGGGTCATTGGTCTCCGCGGACATTTCGGGTTACCGGATCTATTCAGGGTTATGCAGTGCAAATCTTGATCGATAGTGGAGCAACGCACAATTTTATTCAGAANAAGGTGGCCCAATTCCTTCATCTGCCCACTCAGCCCACACCAAGCCCATTAAGTGTTATGGTCGGTAATGGTGCATTCTTACCTTGCTCTTCATTATGTCCTGATATAACTCTCACCTTGGACGGTCATCATTTTTCCATCGACTTATACCCACTGGACCTCTCGGGCACTGATGTTGTCTTGGGTGTACACTGGCTGTCCATGATCAGCCCCTTTGTTATGGATTACAATGGTCCATTTATGCGGTTTACATGGCATGAAAAACTAGTTGAGCTAAAAGGAGATCCTGGCCCAAACCCTTTCCCTATATCGGCCCATCAGCTTCGTCGTCTTCATAACACCAACAGGGTTGAAGCGCTGTTTCAGTTAACACTTCATCTCAATCCTTTTCCCACTTCTTCACTTACAGAGCCTACATCCTCATCTACAATCATACCTTCCACCACCGAACCACTTCTTCAATCCCTTCTCTCCCAATACTCAACCATCTTCTCTACCCCATCTGCCCTTCCCCCACCACGCCCCACAGACCACGCAATCACCTTAGCCCCAAACACTCATCCCATAACCGTACGACCCTACCGATACCCACACTTCCAAAAACAAGAAATAGAAAATCAGGTACAGAAGATGCTTGACTCCGGATTCATTAAGCCAAGCAATAGTCCTTACTCTTCTCCGGTGCTCCTNGTCAAAAAGAAAGACGGCACGTGGCGATTTTGCGTTGACTATAGGGCTNTCAACGCTGCCACCATCAAGGATAAATTTCCAATCCCCACTGTTGATGAGCTTCTGGACGAACTGGGTCATGCCTCGTGGTTCTCCAAGCTTGACCTTTTTTCAGGATTTCACCAAATCCTCATGGTCCCTGCCGACATAGAGAAAACCGCATTCAGGACTCATAATGGCCATTTTGAATTTCGGGTCATGCCATTCGGTCTATGCAATGCCCCTTCGACCTTCCAAGCTACCATGAATGATCTATTTAGACCCCATTTACGACGCTTCATCATTGTCTTTTTTGATGACATATTAGTCTATAGCCCCACACTGGCAGATCATGTACATCACTTGGAAACCACCTTTAAACTGCTTCTCTCTAATTGTTTCAGGTTGAAAGGCAGCAAATGCACCATCGGCACTCAATCTATTCAGTACCTCGGTCATGTGGTATCTGACAAAGGCGTTCAACCAGACCCTGCTAAATTGGCTGCAGTCAGCAATTGGCCCACCCCCAACACAGTCAAATCCCTTCGAGGTTTTCTGGGACTAACAGGGTTCTACCGGAAATTCGTAGCAGGTTACGCCTCCATTGCCCAACCTCTCACTGATCTCCTCAAGAAGGACAATTTTATGTGGAACGACAATGCCCAAGCTGCATTCACTACCCTCAAAAACAAGTTACTGGCTTCACCTGTCCTGATTCTTCCTAAGTTTGACTCAGTGTTCACTGTTCAAACAGATGCTTCAGGTATTGGAATGGGGGCAATCCTTTCGCAAAATGGCCACCCAATTGCGTATTTCAGTAAACAATTTTGTCCTAAGCTACGCAACTCTTCCACTTACATTCGGGAATTGTGCGCCATCACTTCTGCTGTTCAAAAGTGGCGTCAATACCTCTTAGGGCGTCATTTTGTGATTCAAACTGATCAAAGATCGATCAAGGAACTTTTATCTCAAACGGTTCTCACACCTGAACAACAAACTTATCTCTTTAAGTTGTTGGGTTTCGACTTTGAGATACAGTATCGACCAGGCAAGACCAACACTGCAGCCGATGCTCTTTCACGAATTGAGGACCCAGATCAACCTCTTTCCACGTCCCTTCTAGTATTGACAATTCCACAATTGGACTTCTTGCAAGACCTCAAGTCCTCCTTACAACATGATCCTGCCTTTGTCACTCTCAAAGACAAGATCATCACTGCCCCACATGACTATCCTCATTATTCAATCCAGGAGGGCCTCATTCTCTTCAAGGATAAGATTTGGCTGCCATCCACATGTTCCTACATACCATTGCTCCTCCATGAATTTCATTGCACTCCTTTAGCAGGCCACAC
>NW_014542352.1:173070-174521 GCF_000741045.1 Vigna radiata var. radiata | reverse complement strand
TGTAAGGAGTACAGGACCCATACTAATTGATCCACCTATAGGCCCAATTGCTACTCAAAACACAAGCCCCATTGCGGAACAGAATCAAGTTGTTGTTCCAGAAAAAGAACGTGAGGAAAATATGAAAAGGAATCCACGCCAGCCAAAATACCTCAAAGATTTTGTGATAACAACTTCTCGTAAAAAGGGGAAAACTGTTAGGAAGAATATATAGCAAATATTCCTTTTATTTGCAAATAATACGTTAGTGCAGGTTTGTTATCAAGTGCATATAAAGCACTGTTTTGTAGGGAAAAGGGCAATGAGGAAAATATAAGAATTTCTTCCCTCTGCATTCATTCTCTGTTTCTGATATTCTGCTATCATTCTTTTTCTGTCACTCACTTTAGCTTTCAGTAATCCATGTAGTCGACCTCATGACCTACGGAAGTTGAAAGTATATGCAGTCTATTTGCCAAAGTTTAAACTATAGGGATATAATAGTGAAAGTTTAAACAAATTAATTGCAAAAACTGAAGTCATGGACTATTTTGGCCAAGAGGCCCGAGTTAAATTGAGTAATATTCATTTTGATCAACATTAACTACCAGTACAAATGATTTAAATTGAGTTAAACTGAAATCATTTTGCTCCTACCAGTACAAATGATTGAGAATATTAAACCAACATTCAAATAGGTAAAGTCTAAAATTGTGGCTCGGTTAATAAGAAAGCTGCCTACCTGGCTACTACTATTGGACTCAAGATGATTTGGACTGCCTGCAAAAGAAATTTGAAAGAGTTAATATACCATACTATGATTCACATAGATTTCCTAAATAATGAAAAAAAAAAAAAGTTTCAATTTAACTCAGAAGTGAGGAAAACAAAAGTAATAAGCTTCACTTAAAAGGTTAGCATGATTAACACTGTTTGCAAAAGAAATCCAAATAATGAAGACGCTACCACAAAATTTTCATATTTTTTTTAGTAGTTGCAATTTAAAATAGTAATTCCAATAATGAGTTTCATCCAACCCGAGAGCCCCTCCCCAGCGAAGGTTAGCAGCACACTATGACCTGATTGCAATCCCCACCGAAGGGCCACTTGAGCTGGTGTCTTCCCCAGTTTCTCTGCTGTCTCTACGACAACAGGATTCTTAAGAATGTCACTTTTCAGATTCTCTGGTGAGCCTAGTGGAGAGTATCCCTGAAAAGAAATTTGTCATATATACCAACAGTTAGAATGCAAATATCAGAAGAATAAACATTGTTGTTGAGAAACCATCAATTTAATTTGAACATAAACTAGATTCATTTTCAACTAGCGCAATAGACGATTTCACCAAAAGTGATCATTTAGATTCACAAACCATCAATTTAATTTGAGTATAAATCAGATTGACAATAACAATAAAATTGCAATACTGTGCTGAAAGCATTATAAAATGACAATAACAAAGCATGAAACTC
>NW_014542352.1:165388-172375 GCF_000741045.1 Vigna radiata var. radiata | reverse complement strand
TCCATTCTTATTTCTAGTACATTCTTGATTAGTTTAAATTATAGATAAAAATAGAGTGACACACCTTCAGAACACACATTTAGCAAACTAAATGATCAGCACATCCAAAATATATCCTTGAAGAACGAAATTGGACAAGACATCCAAAACAACACACATAAAGAGTCTAAACAATCCTTAATAATGGTCTGCCATAACCTTTAACAAGAAGCACAATCAAATCCACTTCAGCCCATACAAACAGAACAAACTCACGTTTTTGCACATATATATACAACCAAAAGAGACTCAACAGTTATAACCCAGAAATACCAATTTACTTAGAGCCTAACCCTTTCAGCATTACCATAACACTCCAAACCTGCAAGGAATTATCCCACTACAAAGTGGAGAGATTCAAGCATCCATTATCAATAAAGGTTTACACAAACAAGTACTGCTCATAGTAATACAAGAGAATTTGTACTACATTTATCAACATAGCTCAATTAACTGGTAAAGAGGACTAAGATTTCATCACACATTGCATATAATTGCAGGACACACATTGCATATAACATAGCTCAAGTAACTGCAAACAAAGATATGATATAACTTTAGGAACAGCAAAGGGTTTGGCCTAACTGCATGAAAAATAAGCATCTTAAATTCATCAATCAAGCAGAAAAATAAGCACAAAAGATAAAATGGCGAAAAAAAAAAACCCCACAACATTAAAATTTCATAAAAGGTTTAAGGAAAGTACAGCATGGCAGAGGCCGCGGTGGAACTCTCCTTTGTCGACAGGATCACGGTGGCAGCGGCCGGGCGTCACGTTAGAACCAGGGCAGAGTCCTCGTAGTATATATAACTTTTAGTAAAAATAGATTAGTGTTTTTTAATATAATATAATTAACTATAATTAAGTATAGATTAATTATTGTTTTCCAGGCCTTACACAGTAGAGTTTTGTTTTGGCTGTAAGTTAGAATGCGGTCCCACGACACGAATTTTGAACATGGTTGTTTGAAATTTTCACCTTAATACCAGTCCAAATTCGACATTTGGGAATCTGAATTCTGAATAGGTTTTACAATTTTCTTTTTTGAATTTCATCAAAATAAAGGGAATGAAAAATTATAAAAAATATATATGTTTAGTAGATGGAAGTATATTTATATTTATGGTTGGATGTTGTAAAATAAAAGATATTAAATTTTTTTTTTTAAATTATTAAACAATAAGAGATGGAAAAATAAATTATTTAAGAAATAGAAATATATAGGTGTAAGGTCATTTAGTAATAACTTTTAATTGTTGTAACTTTTTAAGAAAATAATATTGAAAAATGTATAAGTATGTCGTTAAATTATTTAATTTTATAAAGTAGGAATTGGTGATTTGTAGTTTTATTTAAAATCAGCAAAATTAAATTCAATTTACAGTTTATTAAAATTATTTAAGAACAACGGAAAAAATAATTGAGTGAAATTTTGTTGTTTAACAAAAAAAAAAACATTAATTTGAATTGATTTAAATTAAATTTGACAAATGTATATTAATATGGTTAAAGAATAATTTATAGTGAAATTATTTTTAAAAATCGAAATGGAAATGGATATTGAACAAAGTTGACAGAATTCAAATTAAAATTAAACAGATCAATTACTATATTCATCTAAGTTGTGTGTCTTCTTTTTCGTCGATATAGCTCCAAAGTTTGATATCTTTATATTGTTTGGTATGTGTTGATGGGTGTATATATCTCGTTTGATGAATGTTTAATGTTTTGTCAAGTGTAGGAATGTAGGACAGATGGGTTTATATGTCGAAATTTTTTTTAATAGTTGATCATTTCTGCAGCATTATTATTAGATTTAATACTAATTGTATCATGCAGAAAGTGGTTATTAATTATCCTACTAGACTAAAGTAGTTAATTTTAATTACTTTTTTTAGTCTCCACAATACTTTTTGGATTATTTTTTCTAAAAGGTCATTGAAGGTGCAATTGTGACAAATTGACATAGTCAGAGGGTTGTCTAAAGTGAATGTGAGATCGAAACTACATGCACTTTCCATGATTGTGGCTCATTTTAAAGGTCCTATAAAATACAGTATTGTTAGTGATTGCAATCTAGAGTTTGGGTTTGTGTAAGAGGATGATAGAGTTGAGTATAGAAGAGAAAATATTTTTTCAATGAACCTTGTGAAGGTAATAGACAATTTTATTATTGTGTTAATCGAGAAATGAAACTTACAAATAATCACTTGTAAGACATCTTAATTTGTTGCTATATTTGAGAAGTATCATACACAATGGCTCCATGTTCATTCATTTTAAATATTTGGAAGTACAACTTGTTAATGGATGCGGTAGTTGGTATTTGCATAGTTGTGCACACTTTTGCCATAATGAGGTTCAATGTGAAATTGTATGTTTTGGCCTTTGAATTAGGAACTACACACCATCTTCACATTCAATGGTTTCCCGTTTGAAAACAAGGTTGCGAGATAGGAATTTGAATAGTTCTCTTCGTCGTTGATGGCAAAGTTCACCATCTTAAAAGAGTCCATGTATTAATATATAAAGAGTAAAGGTAATGGCTAGTTCATTAGGTAATAAAACATTGTGCTTAGAGCTGTCAAGTGAGCCCCTTTAATAAGATTTGGCTCTAACCCATGTGGGTTGGGACCAAAAAAACCCTTCATTAAAAAAGTCCACAAGGCTAAAAACCCCTAAAGTCCTATGGGTTAAGGCCAGCCCATGAGCTTTCCTTTTTACAAAATTTAACGTCCAGAAACATAATATCATCATCCAAGTAATCACAAATCATGTGTATTATACAAACTCTTGTGCATTAAAAAGACTCCGACAAGCTTGAAGTCTTATTCATATTACAACCTACAAATTTCATGCTCTAATATCAGTAACAAGATCCATAGCACTTCAAGCTTCAAGGGAATATATATAAGGTTACAAATGAAGTTTAATGCCAAAATATATATGAGGAGATATCACCAAACTAGCAAGTGGCAACAAACCTTCTTACATTCATCCTGCCACACCAAAAGAAAACCGAACAATGACAGAATAGGAAAAAAAAAATTCCATAATCCTTGAATGGACAACTGGAACATGTAGCTAAAATTGTATCAAAGATCAAAAGTTGCATTGGCAAACCTAAAATGAAATCCTTGAGGTTCTTCATCTGTGCAGAGAGGATTACCAAACATGTTATCAACAAAGTACTATTCACGATTTTGATTCAGGCAGAGAGCTTTCACATAATCTCTTTAAGAATCACATCAAGTATCCCAATAGAAATTTTTGGTTGGTAATGTTCATCTGTATTCACTTCTTCAATTTCCTGGAATAGGATTGTGAAACCACTAGTATTAGCTTTAATTCTGAAATCTAGTGTTGATTTTGGGCAGAGTCTGTCTGAGCATATTCACATGACTTGCCATGTTTTCATTCTTATCTGATGTTACTGTCTTTAACCAATCTATTCATATGTCAAGATAAATATGGTACTGACTTCTATAACCATTATGGCTTATGCAAATTGGTGAATCTACTAATAACTAAACAGAAAAAATTATTTAAAATGATATGCATAACCTTAGCCAATAGGAGTAGGAAAGGACATAACCAACAACAAAAGAAAAGGAAAAATAAAAACTGGGCATAGAATATCATATGATGATGAGAATTAAGCAAATTCAACCACCTGAACAATGTCCTCTCCCTTGATGACTCGGCTAAACACAATAAGCTTTTCACTTAGATCAGGTATTGGTGCAATTGTGATGAAAAGATCAAATCCTTTGTTGAAGTAATTACCCTTCGAAGTTCCAAGCATGAATGCTTCATGTCTCATACTAGTTAATCATCACAACATTTAGTAACTAGAAAAAATTATTCAGCTAACAGGTAGATTATCAATGGTCTAATGATATCATAAACATCAAATTGAAATTAAACAAAAAAGAAATAAACCTTGCATATTTCTTCCCTAACAAGGTCCAATCTTCAGTAGCTTCGGGCCTTTTGTTATGACTAGCCTGAATTACATAATGCTTAAGTACTTGGTGAAAAAGCATTCCCTTAATGGAATCTGACATTACAAATCATATTGCAATCTAAAGGACTAGCATTCTACAAAAATTATAAACAATAATTTAAAAATTTAATAACTAGAAAGTAAATTAAAGCTATGGTGTCACCGAGTCTAGCTGTGATCACTTTCACTACCCATAATGTTGAAGACTTTCAACATCTTCTAAAAGTTTAGACTCATCAATTCCCTCCGGACCAAAAATATCTTCAACAATTTCATCTTTCACAAGCAATTAAAATACAATCAAACAACTAGTTTACAATTAATAATTTAATGTAAAGTAATTTTAAAAATAATAACATATACACTTACCACTAGGATTTTCAGAAAATCCATATAGTCAATTTTGAGTACAAATCAACATTTGCACATGCTCAGGAAGGATGAAACTTTTATATTTCGAAGGTACATGCCCACCTTTACTAAAAGCTGACTCTGATGTCACTATAGTAATGGGAATACTAAACACATCTGGAGCCATTATAGACAATATGACAAANTTTTTCTCATTAGTCTTCCAATATTTGAGCACATCAAAATATTCATTGTCTTCATCACCATCTATTGTTGGTTCATCTAAATAAACATCTATCTCGTTCTTTCCAATATGAAATTTTGATTCATTCTGATACATTTTAAAATCCTATAATGCATTACATATTAATTATCAAAACAAAACTAGAAAAATTGGAAAAAAAAATTGAACACTAGATATAAAACGCTTACCGAAGTAATCCTTGATCTCTTAAACTTTTTCCCTTCAGTATTGGACTGAGACATCAAGATGGATTCAATAGGTGGTTAGGAAAGAGAAACACTAGAGGTAGAAAAGTTCTTTACATATTCTTTAAATAACCACTTGAATTCTTTGTTTTATCAACCTTTAGTCATGGATCAAGAATAGCTCCAAAAACTAACCCAATACTATACTCCTTCCAATACTTTCAAAACTTTTCTTTCATATTACAAGCCATGTCCTTTAAGGTGACATCTTCATTCAACAAATTTTCTTTAATGATGAGCTGAATTTTCCAAATTTGCATAAAATACAAGTTTGAAGTGGGATAAGATGAACCAAGCATCATGTTTGTAATCCCACAAAATGGTTCTAAGAATAGACATATTTTCTCTCCCCTATTCCATTCCTCGGAAGATGGACAATTTTTATAATTTCTATCAATCACTTTGAGAATTTCAAAATCTTCCTTATATTTGACTGCACTTTCAAGCATTAAATAGGTTGAATTCCATCTTGAAGTCACATCTAATCTCAAACCCATGCTCATATTTATGCCAACATCACTGACACGTTCTTTGAATTTGAGAGTTCTTTCATCCAATGATTTAACATACTTAATACTCTCTCTAATACTATGGAGTGCTTTGTCAATCACCTTTAAACCATCTTGAACTATCAAATTAAGAGTGTGAGCACAATATCATACATGGAAAAACTCACCATCACATAATAAATTTCTATGAACACAAAGATGACTTTTCAGAATGTCTTGCAAATTATTATTGGCAGAAGAATTATTTAGGGTAATTGAGAAAATTTTCTTATCAATACCCCATTGTTTTAGGTAATCAAACACAACACTTTCTAGTTCAACTCCTGTATGTGGTGGTTTCATTCGACAAAAGTTAATAATCTTACTTGTCAATTTCTAGTTTTCATCATCAAAGTGTGTAGTTAGACAAATATATCCCTCAGAAGCAACTCCAGTCCAAACATCAGAGGTTAAGCAAATTATATTAGGAATCTTAGACATAATTTGCTTAACTTTATCCTTTTTTCAATGTATTCCTTTTGCACATTTGGTACAGTAGTGTTCCTACATTTCATGTCAACATTAGGATTAATGTATTTTTATGCACTCTCTGATTCGTTCATATTCAACAAAATTATAAGGAAGACTATGTTTAATTATGACTCTTGCAAGTAACTTCCGATGAATCTTTTGATTGATTTTTTGTGTCCCTATCTTTGCTTCTTGATTCAGATCCACATATAAGTTTGCAATACTTCTACACACATGGACATGTCGACTTAAATCTGAAGTTCCATAATTGTTTTTAGTAACTGGATTTTTTCCAACTTTGTAGCTACTACCACAATACTTACATGCAGCCTTTTCAATGTCATCCTCATCTTTTCCTATTTTTGTGAAAAAATTCCAAAGATTTGAGATTTCCTTTTTATTGGTGGTAGCACTCTTAGATCGACTAGGAGTTTCAGATGCAAGATCATCAACCAAAATCAAAGGGTTACTCTTATGGTGGTCCATATTTAAAAGTTATTGCACACAACTGCATAGATAAATTAACAATATCTTTAGTAGGTCTTCAATAAAGATATTGTAGGGTCAGGAAAACTGCTTTTAAAAAGGGAAAGACGTGACCCAGAAAACAACCAGTTAAACTTAAAACCGATTAGCCATAGCTGGGATGAGAAAAGGCGTTTCCCCCCAAACTATAAAACTATTATTCAGTTTGTCCAATATGTATATGCTCTTATTTCAGTAGCTATTGGAGGTGTGTATATATTCTACTTATTTCTTGATCTATTGATAACTACTTTAACTATTGGTTTTGGGCAAGTTGATTTCATTGCATCTTCTTTTTAAGGGATAAATGAACTAAAAGAGACAAAAAAAGGCACCAATTGGATCCAAGACACTTGAAGCAACTATTGAAAAGACCTTATGCAGCAATGATTGGAACAGGAAGTGTACCCTTTGATATAGCAATTGATGCAGATATGTATAATGTGTATAATTTTTATAAAAGTATCTATATAACATTTTCTAACTAACTACGTTTCTTCTCATTTATTGTAGAGTTAAATGTTACAAAACTAAAAAAGAATACCATATATCACAAG